>NC_074689.1:32189493-32329493 GCF_029448725.1 Salvelinus fontinalis
CCCAAGAATACTGAGGTAACCTGCCTAAATGACTACCGACCCGTGGCACTCACGTCTGTAGCCATGAAGTGCTTTGAAAGGCTGGTCATGGCTCACATCAACACCATTATCCCAGAAACCCTATACCCACTCCAATTTGCATACCGCCCCAACAGATACACAGATGACACAATCTCTATTGCACTCAACACTGCCTTTTCCCACCTGGACAAAAGGAACACCTATGTGAGAATGCTATTTATTGACCACAGCTCAGCGTTCAACACTATAGTGCCCTCAAAGCTCATCACTAAGCTAAGGACACTGGGACTAAACACCTCCCTCTGCAACTGGATCCTGGATTCCTGACGGTCCGCCCCCAGGTGGTAAGGGTAGGGAACAACACATCCGCCACGCTGATCCTCAACAGGGGGGCCCCTCAGGTGCTCAGTCCCCTCCTGTGCTCCCTGTTCACTCATGACTGCATGCCCAGGCCAAGTTTGCCAATGACACAATAGTGGTGGGTCTAATCACCGACAACGATGAGACAACCTCTCCCTCAACATGATCAAGACTAAGGAGATGATTGCGGACTACAGGAAAATGAGGACCGAGCCCGCCCCTATTCTCATCGATGGGGGCGTAGTGTAACAGAGCTTCAAGTTCCTTGGTGTCCACATCCCCAACAAACTATCATGGTCTAAACACACTAAGACTGTTGTGAAGAGGGCACGACAAAGCCTATTCTCCCTCAGGAGACTGAAAATATTTGGCATGGGTCCTCAGATCCTCAAAAAGTTCTACAGCTGCAACATCGAGAGCATCCTGACTGGCCGCAAGGCTCTACATGGGGTAATGGGTACGGCCCAATACATCACTGGGGCCAAGCTTCCTGCCATCCAGGACCTCTATATCATGCGGTGTCAGAGGAAGGACCTAAAAATTGTCAATGACTCCAGCCACCCTAGTCATAGACTGTTCTCTCTTCTACCGCACGGCAAGCGGTACCGGAGATCCAAGTCGAGGTCCAAAAGGCTTCTAAACAGCTTCCACCCCCAAGCCATAAGACTCCTGAACAGCTAATCAAAAAGCTACCCAGACACCTATTTTACGCTGCTGCTACTCTCTGTTTATAATCTATGCATAGTCACTTTAACTCTACCTACACGTGCATATTACTT
This sequence comes from Salvelinus fontinalis, assembly GCF_029448725.1. Lineage (NCBI taxonomy): Eukaryota > Metazoa > Chordata > Actinopteri > Salmoniformes > Salmonidae > Salvelinus > Salvelinus fontinalis. The sequence goes on from NC_074689.1 coordinate 32,190,654, forward strand.
AAATTACGCCCCCACACATTGACTGAGTACCGGTACCCCCTCTATATAGCCTCCACATTGACAGAGTACCGGTACCCCCTCTATATAGCCTCCACATTGACTGAGTACCGGTACCCCCTCTATATAGCCTCCACATTGACTGAGTACCGGTACCCCCTCTATATAGCCTCCACATTGACTGAATACCGGTACCCCCTCTATATAGCCTCCACATTGACTGAGTACCGGTACCCCTCTATATAGCCTCCACATTGACTGAGTACCGGTACCCCCTCTATATGGCCTCCACATTGACTGAGTACCGGTACCCCCTGTATATAGCCTCCACATTGACTGAGTACCGGTACCCCCTCTATATAGCCTCCACATTGACTGAGTACTGGTACCCCCTCTATATAGCCTCCACATTGACTGAGTACCGGTACCCCTCTATATAGCCTCCACATTGACTGAGTACCGGTACCCCCTCTATATAGCCTCCACATTGACTGAGTACCGGTACCCCCTCTATATAGCCTCCACATTGACTGAGTACCGGTACACCCTCTATATAGCCTCCACATTGACTGAGTACCGGTACCCCCTGTGCATAGCCTCCACATTGACTGAGTACCGGTACCCCCTCTATATAGCCTCCACATTGACTGAGTACCGGTACCCCCTCTATATAGCCTCCACATTGACTGAGTACCGGTACCCCTCTATATAGCCTCCACATTGACTGAGTACCGGTACCCCCTCTATATGGCCTCCACATTGACTGAGTACCGGTACCCCCTGTATATAGCCTCCACATTGACTGAGTACCGGTACCCCCTCTATATAGCCTCCACATTGACTGAGTACCGGTACCCCCTCTATATAGCCTCCACATTGACTGAGTACCGGTACCCCCTCTATATAGCCTCCACATTGACTGAGTACCGGTACCCCCTCTATATAGCCTCCACATTGACTGAGTACCGGTACCCCCTCTATATAGCCTCCACATTGACTGAGTACCGGTACCCCCTGTATATAGCCTCCACATTGACTGAGTACCGGTACCCCCTGTATATAGCCTCCACATTGACTGAGTACCGGTACCCCCTCTATATAGCCTCCACATTGACTGAGAACCGGTACCCCCTCTATATAGCCTCCACATTGACTGAGTACCGGTACCCCCTGTATATAGCCTCCACATTGACTGAGTACCGGTACCCCCTCTATATAGCCTCCACATTGACTGAGTACCGGTACCCCCTCTATATAGCCTCCACATTGACTGAGTACCGGTACCCCCTCTATATAGCCTCCACATTGACTGAGTACCGGTACCCCCTCTATATAGCCTCCACATTGACTGAGTACCGGTACCCCCTGTATATAGCCTCCACATTGACTGAGTACCGGTACCCCCTGTATATAGCCTCCACATTGACTGAGTACCGGTACCCCCTCTATATAGCCTCCACATTGACTGAGTACCGGTACCCCCTCTATATAGCCTCCACATTGACTGAGTACCGGTACCCCCTCTATATAGCCTCCACATTGACTGAGTACCGGTACCCTCTCTATATAGCCTCCACATTGACTGAGTACCGGTACCCCCTCTATATAGCCTCCACATTGACTGAGTACCGGTACCCCCTCTATATAGCCTCCACATTGACTGAGTACCGGTACCCCCTCTATATAGCCTCCACATTGACTGAGTACCGGTACCCCCTCTATATAGCCTCCACATTGACTGAGTACCGGTACCCCCTCTAAATAGCCTTGCTTGTTTTTTTACTGCTGCTTTTTAATTATTTGTTACTTTTATTTTCTATTTCCTATCTTCTGCTTATCAATTTTTTACTTAACACTTATTTGTAGTCATTTTTTCCCCCTCCAGAAGTGACGCTTGGCATTCAGGTCAAAGAGTTTAATCTTGTTTTCATTAGACCAGAGAATCTTGTTTCTCATGGTCTGAGAGTCCTTTAGGTGCCTTTTGGCAAACTCCATGTGGGATGTCATGTGCCTTTTACTGACGAGTAAGTTCCGTCTGGCCACTCTACCATAAAGGCCTGATTGGTGGAGTTCTGCAGAGATGGTTGTCCTTCTGGAAGGTTCTCCTCACTCCGCAGAGGAACTCTGAAGCTCTTTCACAGTGACCATCGGGTTCTTGGTCACTTCCCTGACCATGGCCCTTCTCCCCCGATTGCGCAGTTTGGCCGGGTGGCCAGCTCTATGAACAGTCTTGGTGGTTTCAAACTTCTTCCATTTACGAAATGGCCACTGTGTTCTTGGGAACCTTCGATGCTGCAGAAATGTTTTGGTACCCTTTCGCAGATCTTTTGGCAGTGTCTCTGACATGCACTGCCAACTGTGGGACCTTATATAGACAGGTGTGTGCCTTTCCAAATCATGTCCAATCAGTTGAATTTACCACAGATGGACTCCAATCAAGTTGTAGAAACATCTCAAGAATGATCAATGGAAACAGGATGCACCTGAGCTCAATTTCGAGTCTCATAGCAAAGGGTCTGAATACTTATGTAAATAAGGAATTATTATTATTATTATTATTATTATACATTTGTAAACATTTCCAAAGAAATAACTGTTTTTGTTTGTCATTATGGGGTATTGTTTGTAGATTAATGAGGGAAGAAAAATGTGGAAAAAGTCAAGTGATCTGAAAACTTTCCGAATGCACTGTATGTTAAGTGATCTATGGCTTTCTTTTAGAATTCCACTACAAGCTTTTTATAGACTTCGTGGTGTTTAGCAGCTGATGAAATGTGTTGTATTTGCGAAATTTTGAATTTAAATAAAAATATTTGTTTAATTTCTAAACGACATATTTTCCATTTTTATTGTGACTAAATCCCTCAAAACTAGTTTGCACATTTCAAGGATGCATAATCATGACAAAATCAGAATTAATCATTCATTTTGTTTAGTTTTTTCAAAGACTCATTCTAAAGATCAGTCTCTTCTCATTCTAAAGAATAATCTATTATCATTCTATAGAAGAGTCTCTTCTCATTCTATAGAAGAGTCTCTTCTCATTCTAAATAAGAATCTATTCTCATTCTAAATAAGAATCAATTCTCATTCTAAAGAAGAGTATCTTCTCATTCTAAATTAGAGTCTCTTCTCATTCTAAATAAGAATCTATTCTCATTTTAAATAAGAATCTCTTCTCATTCTAAATAAGAATCTATTCTCATTCTAAATAAGAATCTATTCTCATTCTAAATAAGAATGTATTCTCATTCTAAATAAGAATCTCTTCTCATTCTAAATTAGAATCTCTTCTCATTCTAAATTAGAATCTCTTCTCATTCTAAAGAAGAATCTATTCTCATTCTAAATAAGAGTCTCTTCTCATTCTAAATAAGAATCTCTTCTCATTCTAAATAAGAATCTCTTCTCATTCTAAAGAAGAGTATCTTCTGATTCTAAGGAAGGGTATATCCTCATTTTAAATAAGAGTCTCTTCTCATTCTAAAGAAGAGTCTCTTCTCATTCTAAAGAAGAGTCTCTTCTCATTCTAAAGAGTCTCTTCTCATTCTAAAGAAGAGTTGCTTCTCATTCTATAGAAGAGTTTCTTCTCATTCTATAGAAGAGTTGTTTCTCATTCTAAAGAACAATCCCTTCTCATTCTATTCTAAAGAAGAGTCACTTCTCATTCTAAAATAGTCCCTTAGTTAATGAAGGGAGGTGAGTTCAGATGTTACTCAATTTGGGTGCCTTTAATTCTAGACAGGAAGTGAGGAGCATAGAGGATCAATGGAGATGACCAGCGCTGAGAGTACAGTGAGGAAGTGTAATATACCATGTATTTAATCAGACAGAGAGATAGAGCGAGCGAAGAAAGATAGGGAGAGAGAGAGAGAGCGAGCGCGAGAGCGAGAGAGAGAGAGAGAGAGAGAGCGAGAGAGCGAGAGAGAGAGAGAGAAATAGGGAGAGAGAGAGAGACGCCAAAAAGACTAAAATAATGATTTTCCAGAGAAGATCCAGATCTCAGGGAATTAGACCAAAGTTCTCAATTGGTACAAAATATATAGACTACTGCACACACTACAATTACTTAGGTTTAAAAATAAGCTCAACTGGACACCTTAATGAGGCAGTGAATGAATTGAGAGAGAAAGCACGCAGGGCATTCTACGCAATTAAAAAGCAAATTCAAATTGAAATACCTATTAAAATTTGGCTAAAACTAATTGAATATGTCATTGTGTCACGATCGTGTGGCGGATTGACGGACCAAAACGCAGCATTTGGAAAATAAGCCATCTTCTTTTATTTTAAAGACGACGAAAAATAAACACGAAACACTTAATACAAACTAACAAAACAACAAACGATCGTGAAGCTAATAAACGTCGTGCACATACACAGGCTACAAACGTTCTGACATAGACAACTACTCACAACAAATGAAAGCCTATGGCTACCCTAAATAAGGCTCCCAATCAGAGACAACCGAAATCAGCTGTCTCTAATTGGGAACTCATTCAGGTAACCATAGACTCTCCTAGACAACTAAACATACATAGACAACGCTAGACACATGTACTCAACACAAACCCATATACTACACCAACAACCCCTTTACCATAGAAACACCCAAAACCAACAAAACACAAAATTTCCCCATGTCACACCCTGACCTAACTAAAATAATAAAGAAAACAAAGAATACTAAGGCCAGGGCGTGACACATTGAACCAATTGCACTTTATGGCAGCGAGGTGTGGGGTCCACTTGCAGAACAAGATTTCATCAAATGGGACAAACATCCCATTGAAACCCTGCATGCAGAGTTCTGTAAGATTCTCCTACATGTCCAGAGGAAAACTACAAACAATGCATGCAGGGCAGAATTAGGCAAATATCCACTAATAATAAAAACTCAAAAAAGAGCAATTAAGTTTTGGAAACATCTAAAATACAGTGACCCCCTCTCATATCACTACCAAGCCCTGCAATACCAAGAGCTGAGCAAAGAAAAGAGTCCCCTCATCCAGCTGGTCCTGGGGCTGAGTTCACAAACCTGTTCTACTAACACACTGAAGCCTCAGGAATAGAACATCCAATCAATCAGGATAAATCAAATTACAACACAGTCAAAACAAAACTATATTGCTTATTGGGAAACACAAGCACAAGCACAGAGCAAAATACAGTGCTATCTGGCCCTAAATCGACAGTACACCATGGCTAAATATTTGACCATGGTTACTGATCAAAACCTTAGAAAAACCTTGACAAAGTACAGGCTCAGTGAGCACAGCCTTGCCATTGAGAAGGGTAGACACAGGAAAACCTGGCTCCCTGTAGAGAAAAGGCTGTGCAACCACTGTACAACAGCAGAACCTGAGACGGAGCTGCATTTCCTGACAAAATGTCAAAAATATAAAACAATTAGAGAGTGTCATTTCCCCAAATTTGAAACTCTTATTCAAGGTTTCAAAGACCTCTCTGATGAGGATAGGCTACCAGTCCTGTTGGGGGAGGACGCAGAGAGCTGTGGGTTGGCAGCGCACTACATTGCTGCCTGCCATAAGTTGAGGGGCAGTGTCTGACAGACCAATCAACCTGCACATGTCCTCTGCTGTATGCTTATTGTTATTGTTGAATGTATGGTTATTTTGACCCTTGGTTAATGTTGTTACTGTTGTCCCGTTGACAATTTTGATTCTCATTTTTATATTGTAAATAAGCTTTGGCAATATGTACATTGTTATGTCATGGCAATAAAGCAAATTGAATTGAATTGAATTGAGAGAGAGAGAGAGAGAGAGAGAGAGAGAGAGAGAGAGAGAGAGAGAGAGAGAGAGAGAGAGAGAGAGAGAGAGAGAGAGAGAGAGAGAGAGAGAGAGAGAGAGAGATGCGATGGGAGCTCCTTACTGGAGATAAATCTACACATACTGTAGATATGTAACTGGAATTTGTCCTTTTTCTCAATGGGAGATATGCAGTAGAAATTTGATACAGGCGCATCTGGACAGTAACTCTGAGTCATAGAATAGAGAGCATAGACATGACGACACTGCTGTAGGCCTATTTGTGAAATGCCGCTACTTCATTCACAAATAATTTACATATCATCAGTGCACCATTTAACCGAGGCTGTACAAGGTAACATAGTCGAGTCAGAGTTCACATCTAGACAACACTAAAATACCATCACACTCTGACTCGCCTCCTATGGTTCAGGTTCACTCATCTCCAACCCTATAAAAGCATGTAGCATATAGGCTAGCAGTACCCATCTCCAACCCTATTCAAGCCGTTAACATCTAGGCTAGCAGTAGTTATGGCTTTGCAAGAGCATGCCCCTATGACACAGCCATTTCCAGCCATGATATTCCCTTTGAAATTAATACACCGTAAAATACAGAGAGCCAGCACATCATCAGATGTAGCAGTTTTTTACTAGCACTCTCTCCCACAGCAGGACGTGGTGTTTATAGCTAATATCTGTGATAAGCACTACTGTACATTTGGGCTGTCACAGATGGAGTCCTGCTTATTTTGTGCTCATTACAACCAAATTAATGAGAAGCTACATCCATGTTCCTACACGCAATACAGTGCAATAATTAATAGTTAGAATGAGCTATAATCTGCTGTATTTCAGGTTTTATTTGGCGGGACAAAAAAATATAGCCTACACATGTTTTTTAAATACAATACATTCTATAATTGAATGGAAACATTCCAGTATTATATGAAACCAGGAGAAGGCAGTGAATGAGGGCCATTTAGCTTGCCTGTTGCCTCCCTACTGCATCGTTTAGTGTGGCTCATCTATCCACTGCTCTGCAACATTAGCACTGCTGGCTACATGACAACACATCTCATACTGCTGAAACAGCACCTAGAGGGCCTCTTCATTTACAACAGGAGATTTCCATTACCGGATATATCCCAGAAATCGAATGACTTCCATTCAAGAGTCCTAACAATAACAATGATTTTTTGTTTATGTTATTGTTGATGTATAATTGGTATATTGACATTTGTATGTATTTTTTTCTCAGATAAATTAATACAATAAAGATTTGCTATAATGATCTGTCATCAGGTCTCTTTTGCCAAAGCTAGTCAATCAACAAAATTAAACTAACATATTGTATTTCTGAGAATGTATCACGTTGCTGTTGGCATGTTTCTCTTCTGAGTGTAATAATATTAACTACCCATAAATGTAAAGGACATAAAGCAAATACATGTCTTATGTGCTATCTAGTTCCAACAGATTCAGACCAGCTGAATGATTATTGTTGTATTACAGATCTATGTGGATGTGAGAAAATTGAACCTATCGTCTCAACACAGTGCATCAAAACAATGAGTGTCTCTAGCTGTACTAACAACACCAGACAGCACCATCTCTCTCTCTCTCTTCTCTCTCTCTCTCTCTCTCTCTCTCTCTCTCTCTCTCTCTTCTCTCTCTCTCTTCTCTCTCTCCTCTCTTTCTCTCTTTCTCTCTCCCTCTCTTTCTCTCTCTCTGTCTCTCTCTCTCACACATTCACACCCACACATGCACATGTGACCCTGCCTGTGACTGTGAGTGGCACAATAGTAAGTAGTTGTAGACCAAGCAGTAGCTCAGGTGGTTGATGTCCTTGATGATCTTTTTGGCCTTCCTATGGCATCGGGTGCTGTAGGTGTCCAGGAGGGCGGGAAGTTTGCACACCGGTAATGTGTTGGGCAGACCACACCACCCTCTGGAGAGCTTTGCTGTTGTGGGCGGTGCAGTTGCCGTACCAGGCGGTAATACAGCCTGACAGGATGCTTTGAATTGTGCGTCTGTGAACGTTTGTGAGGGTTTTGAGTGTTAAGCAAAATGTCTTTAGCCCCCTGAGGTTGAAGAGGCGCTGAAGTTTTAAGTTGAATTGAACGGTATAAAACAATCAATCAGAATGGAGAAAGACCCATTGAAATCACTTAGAATGTATGCGTTTTCACCGTAGGTTAATGCCCTGCTCATAAACCAAATTTTGAACTTTTATTATTCAAAAACATAAAATACCGTCAAATACCATTAAAAAAATATAATATTAAAATTAAAATAACGCCCTGCCCTACCTACACCATTCTATCATAAGTGAGTAATTTATTGGGAGAATAAATCATTACCCCCACTCCCAAGACCAATTCCAAAAGAGTCAAGCTAGACCTTGAGCTACAGTTCAAGAATACATTTTGTTTCTCTCTCTCCCTCTTCAGTCTTCACAGTCTATGAACATGATTTAGTCAATATTGTTCATGAAGAAGTTATAGTTTTCCTACTAAACGAAACAATAGTATGCTATCATCTTTTTCAGCTCTAATTTGTAGAGAACCGTGTTCAAATGATTTGATCTGTGCTGATTATGTTGTGTATCTGTGATTTCCTCAGTGTGGTTCACTGGTTCTTTTTGTCCTATAACACTGTTCTCTGATGGTGATTGTAACAACCAAGACAGAGAAACAGTAAAGGAACACTGCTCACTAGAACCTTGTGGACTGACCTAGTTATGTCACTAATTTATAGACTTAATAACAAATGTAGGCATCACCATGTGTCCAAAAAAAGATTTTCAGGTATTTGGGGAGATTCAACCTGAATAAAGTTTTGTCGTTGTTGATGCATGCTATCAATAAATACCTTATATCTTAGATAGTCACAATGGGACAAATCCTCATTTGAGAGATGAGCAAGTTTACTATTGGCATCAATGAATGATTTACAAAAAACTTGGGTGCACATTTCATACATGTATATTTGGTGTAGATTGAAATACCACAAGTCCAGTTTGATTTAATCTCAGATAGTTTTATGGAGTCAAGACATGGACATTGAGCCACGATTTGAGACATGGGGCCATATGTATCAAACTTCTTAGAGTGATGATTTAGGGTCAGCTATGCTGTTCAGATTATAATAAATAGGGTTACATGGACAGGGAACAACTGATCCTAGATCAGCACTTGTATTCTGAGATGCTTGATACATACACCCCACGGTATTTAACCCTATCTAGAGTAAATCTGGGGAGGCTGGGGAGACAGCAGGTTGTCAGTGCAGTGGAGAAACCTAATAGTCTATACCTACTAGGACAGTTTCACTACAGTGGAATATAACCTAAGCAGAATAACCAGAGGCTATGTCAACGATAACAACCACACTGGTCTCCAGAACACTCCCCCAGGGCCTGATGGACTGATGGACTGATGGACTGATGAACATGCCAGGAAGGGCGAGGGGGAGAGAGCGAGACCTCACTCTGGCTTTGGTTAGGGTTTGCTGGGCTGCTCCTAGTGCTTACATCAGTATGGGTGACCACAGCCCCATGGAGAATGATGAGGATGGGGGAAGAGAGGGAGCAGAGGAGGAAGAAGAGAGGGAGGATAGGAGGAAGAAGAGAGGGAGGAGAGGAGGAAGAAGAGGGGGGGAGGAGGAAGAAGAGAGGGAGGATAGGAGGAAGAAGAGAGGAGGAGGAAGAGTGGGGGGATAGGAGGAAGAAGAGAGGGAGGATAGGAGGAAGAAGAGAGGGAGGAGAGGAGGAAGAAGAGAGGGGAGATAGGAGGAAGAAGAGAGGGAGGAGAGGAGGAAGAAGAGGGGGGAGGAAGAAGAGAGGGAGGATAGGAGGAAGAAGAGAGGGAGGAGAGGAGGAAGAAGAGGGGGGAGGAAGAGGAGAGGGAGGATAGGAGGAAGAAGAGAGGGAGGAGAGGAGGAAGAAGAGAGGAGGAAGAAGAGGGGGGAGGAAGAAGAGAGGGAGGATAGGAGGAAGAAGAGAGGGAGGATAGGAGGAAGAAGAGAGGGAGGAGAGGAGGAAGAAGAGAGGGATGATCGGAGGAAGAAGAGAGGGAGAATAGGAGGAAGAAGAGAGGGAGGAGAGGAGGAGAAGAGAGGGAGGAGAGGAGGAGAAGAGAGGGAGGAGAGGAGGAAGAAGAGAGGGAGGATAGGAGGAAGAAAAGAGGGGGGATAGGAGGAAGAAGAGAGGGAGGAGAGGAGGAAGAGGAGGGGGGGAGAAGAGAGGGAGGAGAGGAGGAGAAGAGAGGGAGGAGAGGAGGAGAAGAGAGGGAGGAGAGGAGGAGAAGAGAGGGAGGAGAGGAGGAGAAGAGAGGGAGGAGAGGAGGAGAAGAGAGGGAGGAGAGGAGGAGAAGAGAGGGAGGAGAGGAGGAGAAGAGGGGGAGGGGAGGAGGAAGAAGAGGGGGAGGGGAGGAGGAAGAAGAGGGGAAGGTAGAAGGAGGAAGAGGGGGGAGGAGGAGGAAGAGGGGGATGGGGAGGAGAGGAAGAAGAAGAAGGGGGGAAGGTAGAAGGAGGAAGAGGGGGGAGGAGGAGGAAGAGGGGGATGGGGAGGAGGAAGGGGGGGAAGGGGAGGGGAGATGAAGAGGGGGGAACGAGTAAGGGGAGGGGGAGGTGGGGAGGAAAGGAGGAAGGGGGGGAGAAGGGGGGGAGGAGAAGAGGAAGGGGAGGGGAAGGAGTGGGGAAGGGGAGGATGGAGAGTAGGAAGAAGAGGGGGAGGAGAGAGAAATACTATAAGGGAAGGTCCTGGTGTGTGGAGGTGAGCAGTCAGATAAGAGTAGGATAATGAAGGGGGGACAACATGAGGGAGGACAACATGTGTAATCGGATCGTTGGCTATAGCAAATTAAGTGGATGTGATCAATAGAAACTGAATGGCCCTTAATCTCCTTCACGTCTGACAGCGAGCGAGGAAGGGTGTCACCGGAACAGAGGTGCTGCATCACATTATACAAATATGTATGTTACTTTATGCTTAGACACACACACAGTGTCAGGTTTATAGTCCCCACACCACACAGAGGCACATAGACACAGACAGACAGACAGACAGACAGACAGACAGACAGACAGACAGACAGACACAGACAGACAGACAGACAGACAGACAGACAGACAGACGTGCACACACCAACCCAGACTCCCCTGGCTCCTATCCTACTAGTACATAATTTCTCTGTATATTATTTCATTTCAAATGCATTGCATTTTAGATCCCCACCAGCCACGACCACCACCAGCCTCCATTCCAATTCCTGCGTCCTTACCCGCATAGAGCTATTACCACCCTCAAGTATCAATAGGAGGGACAAGAAGCAATGACATCATCACTACGCTGCCTCTCATCGTGATGTACTACTGCGCTCCAAGCCCCTTGACTAATCCTGCTGAAGTCACTTCCCCTCTACACTTCCTGTCTCAAGAGTCCATCCAGCCTGTCCTGGATGAAAGTTACAGATCTCCTCCTCTAAGATACGTGGTGTTGGGTAAACTGTGGCGGGACGTGTGTCATGTCTGGCCACTGCATATTCAGATATGCAGATAGAAATCTGGTGAATTAAATACGCTGGGAATCAAGACCTGCGTCCTACCTAAATGGCAACCTATTCCCTACATAGCGCACTACTTTTGACCAAAGCCCTATGGGCCCTGTGGAAAAGTAGTGCACTATATAGGGAATAGGGCACCATTTGGGATCCACATCATGTCTCACTCTCTCTCTCTCTCACTTCTAGCTCATAAATAAAAGAGGAGGGCAGAGCAGCAGAAAGGTATTAACCTGACACCAAAGGGCAGAGCAGCAGAAAGGTATTAACCTGCCACCAAAGGGCAGAGCAGCAGAAAGGTATTAACCTGACACCAAAGGGCAGAGCAGCAGAAAGGTATTAACCTGACACCAAAGGGCAGAGCAGCAGAAAGGTATTAAGCTGACACCAAAGGGCAGAGCAGATGAAAGGTATTAACCTGACACCAAAGGGCAGAGCAGATGAAAGGTATTAACCTGACACCAAAGGGCAGAGCAGCAGAAAGGTATTAACCTGCCACCAAAGGGCAGAGCAGCAGAAAGGTATTAACCTGACACCAAAGGGCAGAGCAGCAGAAAGGTATTAACCTGACACCAAAGGGCAGAGCAGCAGAAAGGTATTAACCTGACACCAAAGGGCAGAGCAGCAGAAAGGTATTAACCTGACACCAAAGGGCAGAGCAGCAGAAAGGTATTAACCTGACACCAAAGGGCAGAGCAGCAGAAAGGTATTAACCTGACACCAAAGGGCAGAGCAGCAGAAAGGTATTAACCTGACACCAAAGGGCAGAGCGGTGTGGATAGGCTACAACAGAGTTCATAATGATGCCTTGACATGTTGAAGTCTCCTAAAATAACCATCCTACCTACCTGGAGCCTGAATATAAGGGTATGTCTCAAATGACATCCCATTCCCTACTTTTGGACTCTGGGTTAAACTACTTGTAGTGTACTATATGGAGATTGGGGAATACGGTGTCATTTGAGTCACAGATAATGGCAGAGAGAAGGATTCTGGGATGAGAATTGAACTGAACTCAACTGTAATTAGAACTGAGAGTCATGTGATTGTCAATCACATCCAATCGGATGGACTTGCTGGCAGCATTACAGTGTTCTCATTGGTCCTCACAGTTAAATGGATCCAGTCATGTAGAAATGTCTCTCGAGACACATATTGATTATGATGACAAGGCAAGGCTCTGTTGAATCATTCTGGTAAATGTTGTCAAGGCCAGTGGTGGCAGTGTGTTGGTATATATGGAAAGGTTATCAAAGTAGATTATAATAATGTCAATATAGTTCACATCATTTGTATTGTTCATACAGGCTATGGAAAGTCATGCAGATTGTCTGAAAGATTTGAGATACTATTCTTTTCAGTGTTTATAAAACATTTATTCAAGACAAATGTGAGACTGTTGAGTACAAATGAGTTAATAAGGGATGAACAATAGACATTCCACACAGAGACTCCGAGAAGTCATAGATTCAGAGATTAAAGATTCTGTTTAGGAAAAGGTTCACAAAACTCCATCTAGACTTCCAATAGCATCAGACATAGACTAGACTTCCAGTAGCATCAGATATAGACTAGACTTCCAATAGCATCAGATATAGACTAGACTTCCAATAGCATCAGATATAGACTAGACTTCCAGTAGCATCAGATATAGACTAGACTTCCAGTAGCATCAGATATAGACTAGACTTCCAATAGCATCAGATATAGACTAACTTCCAATAGCATCAGATATAGACTAGACTTCCAATAGCATCAGATATAGACTAGACTTCTAGTAGCATCAGATATAGACTAACTTCCAATAGCATCAGATATAGACTAGACTTCCAATAGCATCAGATATAGACTAGACTTCCAGTAGCATCAGATATAGACTAGACTTCCAGTAGCATCAGATATAGACTAGACTTCCAATAGCATCAGATATAGACTAGACTTCCAATAGCATCAGATATAGACTAGACTTCCAGTAGCATCAGATATAGACTAGACTTCCAGTAGCATCAGATATAGACTAGACTTCCAATAGCATCAGATATAGACTAGACTTCCAATAGCATCAGATATAGACTAGACTTCCAATAGCATCAGATATAGACTAGACTTCCAGTAGCATCAGATATAGACTAGACTTCCAGTAGCATCAGATATAGACTAGACTTCCAATAGCATCAGATATAGACTAGACTTCCAATAGCATCAGATATAGACTAGACTTCCAATAGCATCAGATATAGACTAGACTTCCAATAGCATCAGATATAGACTAGACTTCCAATAGCATCAGATATAGACTAGACTTCCAATAGCATCAGATATAGACTAGACTTCCAATAGCATCAGATATAGACTAACTTCCAATAGCATCAGATATAGACTAGACTTCCAATAGCATCAGATATAGACTAGACTTCTAGTAGCATCAGATATAGACTAGAATTCCAATAGCATCAGATATAGACTAGACTTCCAATAGCATCAGATATAGACTAGACTTCCAATAGCATCAGATATAGACTAGACTTCCAATAGCATCAGATATAGACTAGACTTCCAATAGCATCAGATATAGACTAGACTTCCAATAGCATCAGATATAGACTAGACTTCCAATAGCATCAGATATAGACTAGACTTCCAATAGCATCAGATATAGACTAGACTTCCAATAGCATCAGATATAGACTAGACTTCCAGTAGCATCAGATATAGACTAGACTTCCAATAGCATCAGATATAGACTCATGTGTTGTGATGTTTGTGATTTGTTATTCCGTTGCTGTTCCTCTATTTGTTTGTCTTCACTTGCCTTTTAGACTCAAGGCTGCATGCTGGGGGAAAAAAACAAAAAAAAGAGTTGTGAATGGAATATAAAGAAATGGCAAGTCTACTAGAGTGGCCTGTCCTAAAACAGAGTAGCAGAGAGATTGAGGCTGCTAAACATTCACATTTTTCTGTTACTGTTACCTAGGGTGCCACACCATGGAGACTAGGAGAAATACACCTTAGATAGAAGTGTACTTGCTCTTTCGCTGTTTTGGGAAAGTCAATTTTTGTTGTGAACATTTTAATCATTGTCACAAATCTGCATTTATATAGAATATGGGGCCGAAGTGTGATGAGAGAATAAAACCACTGACAAAACAACCAAACTGAGCCACTAGTGGAGAGTACCTACAGCGTCCATACTACTCACAGTTCAAGTACACTTCCATTCAACATCATCAGTGCAGTAAATGTTGAGAGTGACAGTATAAATGTCAGACTCTAATGCGTGCCACATTGCGTGTAGCACAATGACATCTTCTGTGCTGTAAACTACCTCATATCATTATGTTGGAGAACAGGTTCAGGCTCCACTTTCAATTCAGAGATAACGATATAACCATGGCAACACAGATAGCATGTCAGCATACTGAGGTGGAATCTACACATTAGTGTCACTCAAAGCACGACTCCAAGGGTTGGAATTACTCATTGTCCCTTTGTGGGGGTGCTCTAAACATAGTGTCGCTGGACCAATGGTAATATTATGAATGGTTATGGGGATTGGGGGTCCCATAGGGTTGCCCATGTTAATACTTCAACACTTACTGGGGGGTCCCTGATTCTGTATTGGAACCCCTGATTCCAACCGCTCAGAACTGAAAAAAAACAACATTATTTGAAACAATGCCAGGTTACCCTAAGACCCCTAAATGTCACTGAGCATGGTCATCAATACGCCTCATGTCAAGGTTGGGCTTGTAGGAGAGAGAGACGTGCCGGGGCCGAGAGCGTGAAAACCTTCAAAACAGAGAGGAGAGAAATGTCAGCGGTGCAGAGCAGAGGCGTGACCTAACCTTGCCCCCAGCCATGTCTTGACGAGTCTTCAATGTGACTGAATCTTCAAAGGAAGCAGCGGAATGCAGGAGCGAAGTCTCCTTCCCTCTCATCTTTTCTCATCACACCATAGAATTCTCCTCTGAAAAGAGAGGACATTTGGGGGTTGTGAAAGGCATCCCTTTAGAACCGTTTTGACCACAGAAGCAGCACATCCATGTCAACGAGTCCATTGGCAACATACACAACAGACTATAACAAGCACAATCAATTTGAGTCAAATATACACAAATATAATAGCAGCCTAAGCACCACAAATACAATAAGGTACTCTGCATTACTAAAGCCTGGACATCATCATCAGGTATTAGCTGAGCTGATAGTTGAGGTCAGAGGTTGTGCTCTCTACTGTGTTAGGGCTGCAGCAAGCTAATTCAACCTCTGAAGGAACAAGGTGGGAATCACCCTCACAACACAAACCACCATTAGCATATGTGGCTCTCATATTTGTGCATCTCAACAACACTGCCACGTGCAGCTAGAAACCGGTAATTGCGGTGAGCATTCTGCTTTTCTATTATTGTACTGTTAATAGAGCGGTCTGCTTTGGCTGCCTTTACAGATGAATGTTTTGGCTGCCTTCACAGATGAATGCAGCGAGTGTCTGCAGAAAGCCTGATGGATGTACAAATTAACAGGCAGAGGACAGAGAGGAGAGTCGCAATCAAAAGCCTCCTCCGATATAATTACAACTCTTTATCCCTCCTCATCACACACAAAGGGTCCTCTCTCTCTCTTTTCCCTCTCTCTCTCTCTCTCTCTCTCTCTCTCTTTTCCCCCTCTCTCTCTCTCTCTCCCCCTCCCTCTCCCTCTGCAAAGATCACCCTTGGCAAGCTGGCATTAATTGCTCAGACAAAGGTGTAGTTTGCACAACAAGTGGCTGTACTCTCTATATAATCACTTGTGGAGGGGTTGGAGAAGCTGTTGAGTAACAAGGTGCTATTGTGCCTTTGATACAAGGGAGATAAATCACAGGACTTAGAACCTATGGCATTACTACACATAGCATTACTACACATAGCATTACTACACATAGCATTACTACACATAGCATTACTACACACAGGAGCACTGCACACAGGAGTACTGCACACAGGAGTACTGCACACAGGAGCACTGCACACAGGAGTACTGCACACAGGAGTACTGCACACAGGAGTACTGCACACAGGAGTACTGCACACAGGAGTACTGCACACAGGAGTACTGCACACAGGAGCACTGCACACAGGAGTACTGCACACAGGAGCACTGCACACAGGAGTACTGCACACAGGAGTACTGCACACAGGAGTACTGCACACAGGAGTACTGCACACAGGAGCACTGCACACAGGAGTACTGCACACAGGAGTACTGCACACAGGAGTTAATGGGAGTTAAGTTGCAAATTATACAATGGCGCTGTCTGGTGGACATATACTGAAACACAACGTGCATGTACCTCATGGATAGCATGGTCCAGCAACATATATAATACTGAAAATGGAGCAGGTGTGATGTGGTTTGAAATAAATTATACTACTTCCTTATTACTTCCATAAATATAAATAATTATTTAATGTTTTTTATTGTGCTACTTTGTATTAGAGAATGCATTAGAGAGTAGCAACTAAGAGAGACAGGGTTTTAAGGAAATTAAATATTTTGAAGCAACGTTCAATGGCCGACTGTTAATTCAACTGTCAAAATGGGTGATTTAGCAGGAACTCAAGATTAACCTACATACACACATGCATGCTACCCAGACTATTTGAATTGCCCCCACCCCCCTCTTCTACGCTGCTGCTACTCTCTGCTATTATCTATGCATAGTCACTTCAATAACTCTACCTACATGTACATATTATGTATCTGTATATATGCAGTGTGTATGTATGCATGTATATATGTATGTATAGTATTGTACTATTGGTAATTTCTCCCATGGAATAGCCTTCATTTCTCAGAACAAGAATAGACTGATGAGTTTCAGAGGAAAGTTCTTGGTTTCTGGCCATTTTGAGCCTGTGATCAAACCCACAAATGCTGATGCTCCAGATACTCAACTAGTCTAAAGGCCAGTTTTATTGCTTCTTTAATTAGCACAAAAGTTTTCAGCTGTAATAACATAATTGCAAAAGGGTTTTCTAATGATGAATTAGCCTTTTAAAATGATAAACTTGGATTAGCCAACACTATGTGCCATTGGAACACAGGAGTGATGGTTGCTGATAATGGGCCTCTGTACGCCTGTGTAGATATTCCATTAAATAATCTGCCGTTTCCAGCTACAGTAGTCATTTACAACATTAACAATGTGTACACTGTATTTAATTAATGGACAAAAAATGCTTTCTTTCAAAAACAAGGAAATTTCTAAGTGACCCAAAAATTTTGAACGGTAATGTATATGTACAGTACCAGTCAAAAGTTTGGACACACCTTCTCATTCAAGGGTTTTTACGTTTTTTAAAACTTTTTTTCTACATTGTAGGTTAATAGTGAAGACATCAAAACTACGAAATAACACATATGGGATCATGTAGTAACCAGAAAGTGTTAAACAAATTAAAATAGATTTTATATTTGAGATTCTTCAAAGTAGCCACCAGGACAATGACCCAAAGAGGGTGCTAGTGAAGACATCAAAACTAACATACGGAATCAAGTAGCAACCCAAAAACACTCTAATGAACTTATCCTCTGCAGTAGAGGTAACTCTGGGTCTTCCTTTCCTGTGGTGGTGCTCATGAGAGCCAGTTTCATCAAAGCGCTTGATAGTTTTTCGAATAGATTGACTGATGTCTTAAAGTAATGATGGACTGTCAATTCTCTTTGCTTATTTGAGCCGTTTGCCATAATATGGACTTGGTGTTTTACCAAATAGGGCTATCTTTTGTTTACCACCACAAACGCATTAAGAAGGAAAGAAATTCCACAAATTAACGAGGCACACCTGTTAATTGAAATGCATTCCAGGTGACAAAGGGTGGCTACATTGAAAAATCTCAAATATTAAATATATTTTGATTTAACACTTCTGGTTACAACATGATTCCATATGTGTTATTTCGTAGTATTGATGTCTTCACTATTATTCTACAATGTAGAAAATAGTAAAAATAAAGAAAAACCCTTGAATGAGTAGGTGTGTTTAAACTTTTGACTGGCACTGTACATATTACAACAATGATACATTACATATACTTTATTTTCATTGTTGGACATAAAATACATAAATCACCAGGAAATCAGCTAAAAGTGATTTTAATTTAGGAAATATGTTCCCAAGTATTCCCATGCATAATAGAGACGTGAATGTATACAAAGGTTTAAAATGATTATGTTTAAGTCAAATATTATATCTGTTTGGGCTTCTTGCCATCAATTTGCAGTCTACAAATTATTTGTAATTATGTTCCAGCCCACCATCTGCTCAAAAAAATAATTGTCCCGCGGTTGAATCTAGCTGATGATGCCTGCCCTACAGTATCAGTCTTGATGGAGGAGTGGGGCGGCAGCGGAGCCTAGTGGTTAGAGTGTTGGACTAGGAACCGAGAGATTGCAAGATCGAATCGCCGAGCTGACAAAGCACAAATCTGTTGTTCCGCCCCTGAACAAGGCAGTTAACCCACTGTTCCTAGGCCGTCATTGAAAATAAGAATTTGTTCTTAACTGATTTGCCTAGTTAAATAAAATAAAAAGCCTTGGTGCCAGTAAAACATCTGTAATATTTAGGATCATCCAAGTGCAGAAACAGAAAATGGATGACAGGGTTATTGCTCACACATCGATACTATCACATACACACAACAGACCGCAAGAAGACACATCTCAGAAGCATTTGTTATGCTAAACATGGGTAATGTTTAT
This sequence comes from Salvelinus fontinalis, assembly GCF_029448725.1. NCBI lineage: Eukaryota > Metazoa > Chordata > Actinopteri > Salmoniformes > Salmonidae > Salvelinus > Salvelinus fontinalis. The sequence continues at coordinate 32,209,725 of NC_074689.1, forward strand.
TTTTCACTAGTGAATCATCTTGAGGAGAAACGCTCACTTCCTTGGTGATGTTCAGCTTTTGGGATACCCCTCTGTAACCAAGCAGCAATCGGCAGTAGGCAAAAATCACTCCTAACCACTGATCCAGTACCAGATATATTGTCATCCCCCTAATGGTTTAGGTTAGGAGATGGGGTAGAGCATCTGGTCCCAGATCTGTGGTTAACGGTAACTTATACCTGGACCTAGGAAAACCAGGGAGGGTCATCCCAAAAGCGTTCCAGAGTTCTTCAGAGACAGAGAGCCTGAAGCCTGTTCAGTCAGGTAAAACGTTGCACAACACTGCTGATAGAAACATCATGTTTAAAGCTAAAACTATTTCCTGTTCTCATCTACATGACAGAGAATCAGATCTATTGGACACATTTTCTATCTGAATGTTGTGTAACATTGCAACCTCCTGAACAGGCCCCAGCTTTAGCCTGAAGATACTGACAGCTACCAAGGAAACCGTTACCGTGGAGCAGATTTCTCCTCAGACAAATGGACTTCAGAATGACATGATAATCACGAGAGAAAAAACTAACATGTGCATTAACTGGCATTCACCCAGCTCACTACATCATCCACCTCATCTTTTGGTACACAGAAAAAGATGCAGAAACAAAGGGGCAGGAATAAGGGGGGTCCATCTAATGATTGGCATGATTATGGCCGTTTCCTGTCGTTCCCCTCACCTGTCAATCAATCACAAGCTGAGTGTAGATTCAAGTAAAATATTTTGTTATACATGTAATATCTTTTCATCTCTTCTGAAGGCGCTAACGTTCATCGAGGGGAAGGGGAGAACACATTTTCTTCCCCCAATATTTTGGAGGCATAAAAAAAACGAAACAAAAAACTACAAGTCTGGTAAAATCCTCAGAAAAACTAACTACACTGGTTAGTCAGTTATTACAAACAGAAGTCCAGAAAGAGAGATATAAGTGAGATATAAGAGTTATTAGAGAGTAAAGGGTATTGGTAGAGGCTGCTTTAGGTGGACTGAAAGTGCTTAAAGAGAGAGTTTAAAGTGAGTAATGTTCTTTATTTTTGTTCAGAGACAGGAACACTAGGGTAGATTGATGCACCAGAGAACTGATACAGGTGAGTCCATCGTGGTGTTCACGTCGTGAGATATGGCCTCTTTGTTGTTGTAGTCTTCAGCAGAAAAGATGGCAGGACCCTTTCTTCTGCGTAGTTAGGCTAATTATTTAAGGTCCTACGTCGTTAGTGTTGTACCTCTAGCAAGGAGTTCTCTTTAAAGTTACTGTTGATTTCTATTCCGCTCCTGGGGAGAGGGAGAGAGGGGGGGGACAAAATTAGAGGATATGTAAGTGGGAGACAAAACAAATGGAATGCTGTTACAAAACATACTCAGGGTAATGTCTTTTTTTGATCTCTTGTTCTCTGTTCATGTGATGAAAGCTCTGTGATAGGATTTGGCCCTTGGATGTAAGCTAACGGAAGAAATGCGTGCTTCACTTCAAAATTAGCTTAATTCACACAGTGGTGTCTACTGAAGATTTCCACAGAGTTGAGTTTCTGCATGTGGAACTCAAAACCTACTTTATTTCATCCTTATTATCTCCAGCTGAAATACATCCCCATCTCTAACCCCTCCTCCCCTTACCCCCCCATTTCTAACCCCTCCTCCCCTTACCCCCCATTTCTAACCCCTCCTCCCCTCAACCCCTTAAACCCCCATCTCTACCCACTGAAATACACCCCCCATCTCTACCCACTCAACTCCTCAAACTCCCATCTCTACCCCCTCCTACCCTCAACCCCTCAAACCCCCATCTCTACCCCCTCCTCCCCTCAAACCCCCATTTCAAACCCCTCCTCCCCTACAGTGCATTCTGAAAGTATTCAGACCCCTAGACTTTTTCCGTATTTTGTTATGTTACAGCCGTATTCTAAAATGGATTAAATAGTTTTTTTCCCTCATCAATCTACACACAATTCCCCATGATGACAGGGCAAAAACAGGTTTAGAAATGTTAGCAAATGTATCTTAAAAAAATATATATACTGAAATATCAAATTTACATAAGAATTCAGACCCTTAACTCAGTACCTTGTTGAAGCCCCTTTAGCAGCAATTACAGTATTGAGTCTTCTTGGGTGTGACGCTACAGGCTTGGCACACCTGTATTTGAAGAGTTTCTCCCATTCTTCTCTGCAGATCCTCTCAAGCTGTCAGGTTGGATGGGGAGCGTCGCTGCACAGCTATTTTCAGGTCTCTCCAGAGATGTTCAATCGGGTTCAAGTTGTCCCGAAGCCACTCCTGCATTGTCTTGGCTGTGTGCTTAGGGTCGTTGTCCTGTTAGAAGGTGAACCTTCGCCCCAGTCTAAGGTCCTGAGGGCGCTGGAGCAGGTTTTCATCAAAGATCTCTCTGTACTGTGCTCTGTTCATCTTTCCCTCGGTCCTGACTAGTCTCCCAGTCCCTGACACTGAAAAACATCCCCACAGCATGATGCTGCCACCACCATGCTTCACCGTAGGGATGGTGCCAGGTTTCCTTCAGAAGTGACACTTGGCATTCAGGCCAAAGAGTTCAATCTTGGTTTCATCAGACCAGAGAATCTTGTTTCTCATGATCTGAGAGTCCATTAGGTGCCTGGCAAACTGCAAGCGTGCTGTCATGTGCCTTTTACTGAGGAGTGGCTCCCGTCTGGCCATTCTACCATAAATTGGTGGAGTGCTACAGAGATGGTTGTCCTTCTGGAAGGTTCTCCCATCTCCACAGAGGTTCTCTGGAGCTCTGTCAGAGTGACCATCGTATTTTTGATCACCTCCCGGAAGAATCTTTATGGTTCCAAACCTCTTCCATTTAAGAATGATGGAGGCCACAGTGTTCTTGGGGACTTTCAATACTGCAGACATTTTTTGGTACTCTTCTCCAGATCTGTGCCTCGACACAATCCTGTCTCAGAGCTCTACGGACAATTCCTTCAACCTCATGGCTTGGTTTTTTCTCTGACATTCACTGCCAAATGTGGAACCTCATATAGACAAGTTTACCACAGGTGGACTTCTATTAAGTTGTAGAAACATCTCAAGGATGATCAATGGAAACAGGATGCACCTGAAATCAATTTCGAGTCTCATAGCAAAGGGTCTGAATATTACTGTTTTTTATTTTTTATAAATTTGCAAAAATTCCAAAAAACAGTTTCCCCTTTGTTATTATGGGGTATTGTGTGTAGATTGACGAGGAACAAACATTAATTGAATCCATTTTAGAATAAGGCTGTAACGTAGCAAAAAAGTGAATGGATCTGAATACTTTCTGAATGCACTGTATGCCCCCTCATCCCCTCCAAACCCCAATTAATCCAATGCCCACCCTGACTATTTACATTGACCCCCCCTTTGTTTTTACACTGCTGCTCCTCGCTGTTTATTATCTATGCATAGTCACTTTACAAATAACCTCAACAAACCTGTACCCCCGCACATTCCCTCGGTACTGGTACCCCCGTATATAGCCTTGTTATTGTTATGTCATTTTTGTGTTACTTTTTGATTTTATCATTTTTTTTTAACTGTAGTTTATTTATTTTTTTACTCTATTTCTTGAACTGCATTGTTGGTTAAGGGTTTGTAAGTAAGCATTTCACGGTAAGGTCTACACCTGTTGGATTCGGCGCATGTGACAATTTTTTATTTATTTATCTCTGCCCCCTCCTCCCCATCTCCCCCTCCAATCTCCATCTCTGCCCCCTCCTCCCCCTCCAATTGCCATCTACATCTGTCCCCCCCTCCAATTCCCATCTCCATCTCAGCCCCCTCCTCCTCCCCTCCAATCTCCATCTCTGCCCCCCTTCCAATCCCCATCTCTGCCCCCGCTTCCCCCTTCCAATCTCCATCTCTGCCCCTCTTCCAATCTCCATCTCTGCCCCTCTTCCAATCCCCATCTCTGCCCCTCCAATCTCCATCTCTGCCCCTCTTCCAATCTCCATCTCTGCCCCTCTTCCAATCTCCATCTCTGCCCCTCTTCCAATCTCCATCTCTGCCCCTCTTCCAATCTCCATCTCTGCCCCTCCAATCTCCATCTCTGCCCCCCTTCCAATCCCCATCTCTGCCCCCGCTTCCCCCTTCCAATCTCCATCTCTGCCCCCGCTTCCCCCTTCCAATCTCCATCTCTGCCCCCCTTCCAATCCCCATCTCTGCCCCCGCTTCCCCCTTCCAATCTCCATCTCTGCCCCCCTTCCAATCCCCATCTCTGCCCCCGCTTCCCCCTTCCAATCTCCATCTCTGCCCCTCTTCCAATCTCCATCTCTGCCCCTCTTCCAATCTCCATCTCTGCCCCTCTTCCAATCTCCATCTCCTCCCCTCCAATCCCCATCTCTGCCCCTCCAATCTCCATCTCTGCCCCTCCAATCTCCATCTCTGCCCCTCCAATCTCCATCTCTGCCCCTCCAATCCCCATCTCTGCCCCTCCAATCCCCATCTCTGCCCCTCCAATCTCCATCTCTGCCCCCTCCTCCCCCTCCAATTGCCATCTACATCTGTCCCCCCCTCCAATTCCCATCTCCATCTCAGCCCCCTCCTCCTCCCCTCCAATCTCCATCTCTGCCCCTCTTCCAATCTCCATCTCTGCCCCTCCAATCTCCATCTCTGCCCCTCCAATCCCCATCTCTGCCCCTCCAATCTCCATCTCTGCCCCTCTTCCAATCCCCATCTCTGCCCCTCCAATCCCCATCTCTGCCCCTCCAATCTCCATCTCTGCCCCTCTTCCAATCTCCATCTCTGCCCCTCCAATCCCCATCTCTGCCCCTCCAATCTCCATCTCTGCCCCTCTTCCAATCCCCATCTCTGCCCCTCCAATCCCCATCTCTGCCCCTCCAATCTCCATCTCTGCCCCTCTTCCAATCTCCATCTCTGCCCCTCTTCCAATCTCCATCTCTGCCCCTCTTCCAATCTCCATCTCTGCCCCTCTTCCAATCTCCATCTCTGCCCCTCTTCCAATCCCCATCTCTGCCCCTCCAATCTCCATCTCTGCCCCTCTTCCAATCTCCATCTCTGCCCCTCTTCCAATCTCCATCTCTGCCCCTCCAATCTCCATCTCTGCCCCTCTTCCAATCCCCATCTCTGCCCCCGCTTCCCCCTTCCAATCTCCATCTCTGCCCCTCTTCCAATCCCCATCTCTGCCCCTCCAATCCCCATCTCTGCCCCCGCTTCCCCCTTCCAATCTCCATCTCTGCCCCTCTTCCAATCTCCATCTCTGCCCCTCTTCCAATCTCCATCTCTGCCCCTCCAATCTCCATCTCTGCCCCTCCAATCTCCATCTCTGCCCCTCCAATCTCCATCTCTGCCCCTCCAATCTCCATCTCTGCCCCTCCAATCTCCATCTCTGCCCCTCCAATCTCCATCTCTGCCCCTCCAATCCCCATCTCTGCCCCCGCTTCCCCCTTCCAATCTCCATCTCTGCCCCCGCTTCCCCCTTCCAATCTCCATCTCTGCCCCCTCCTCCCCCCTTCCAATCTCCATCTCTACCCCCTCCCTTCCCTCCAATCCCCATCTCTAACCCCCCCTCCAATCCCCATCCTTGACTCCTCCTCCCCCCTTCCAATCTCCATCTCCACACACTCCAATCCCCAACTCCACCCCTCCTCCACCCCGTCCAATCCCCAACTACACACCCTCCTCCAATCCCCATCTCCACCCCCCACTCCAATCCCCATCTCCACCCCCTCCTCCAATCCACACCCCCACCCCTCCTCCAATCCCCACCCCCTCCTCCAATCCCCATCTCCACCCCCTCCTCCCCCTTCAATCCCCATCTCTACACCCTCCTCCCCCTCCAATCCCCATCCCCTCCCTCGCTACCCCCCTCCAATCTCCATCTGTACCAGATCCTCCCCCTCCAATCTCCATCTGTACCCCTCCCCCCTTCCTCCCCTCCAATCCCCATCTCTACCCCCTCCACCCCCATCTGTACCCCTCCCCCCTTCCTCCCCTCCCCTCCAATCCCCATCTCTACCCCCTCCACCCCCCTTCTCTCCATCCAGCAGAATGTCTGTCTGGTTGTAGTCATTTTTATGAGCAGGCAGGAAGGCTAATAAATCATGGCACAGTTAATCACTATGATGGAGGGGGAGATGGAGGAAAGAGATGAGGAGAGAGAGAGGGATAGAGAGAGAGGGAGTAGGAGAGAGAGGGATAGATAGAGAGTAAGATAAATAGAGATAGAGATAGAAAGAGAGAGGGATATATATATATATATATATATATACACACACACAGTTGAAGTCAGAAGTTTACATACACCTTAGCCAAATACATTTAAACTCAGTTTTTCACATTTCTTGACATTTAATCCCAGTAAAAATTCCCTGTCTTGGGTCAGTTAGGATCCTCACTTTATTTTAAGAATGTGAAATGTCAGAATAATAGTAGAGAGAATTATTTATTTCAGCTTTTATTTCATTCATCTCATTCCCAGCGGGTCAGAAGTTTACATACTAATTGAGTGTATTTGGTAGCATTGCCTTTAAATTGTTTAACTTGGGTCAAACGTTTCAGGTAGCCTTCCACAAGCTTCCCACAATAAGTTGGGCGAATTTTGGCCCATTCCTCCTGACAGAGATGGTGTAACTGAGTCAGGTGTGTAGGCCTCATTGGTCGCACATGCTTTTTCAGTTTTGCCCACAAATGTTCAATGGGATTGAGGTCAGGGCTTTGTGATGACCACTCCAATACCTTGACTTTGTTGTCCTTAGGCCATTTTGCTGCAACTTTGGAAATATGTTTGGGGTCATTGTCCATTTGGAAGACCCATTTGTGACCAAGCTTTAACTTCCTGACTGATGTCTTGAGCTGTTGCTTCAATATCTCCACATCATTTTCCTACCTCCATCTATTTTGTGAAGTGCATCAGTCCCTCCTGCAGCAAAGCACCCCCACAATATGATGCTGCCACCCCCGTGCTTCATGGTTGGGATGGTGTTCTTCAGCTTGCAAGCCTCCACCTTTTTCCTCCAAACATAACAATTGTCATTATTTTGGTTTCATCAGACCAGAGGACATTTCTCCAAAAAGTACAATCTTTGTCCCCATGTGCAGTTGCAAACCGTAGTCTGGAATTTTTATGGCGGTTTTGGAGCAGTGGCTTCTTCCTTGCTGAGCGGCCTTTCAGGTTATGTTGATATAGGACTCGTTTTACTGTGGACATAGATACTTTTATACCTGTTTCCTCCAGCATCTTCAGAAGGTCCTTTGCTGCTGCTCTAGGATTGATTTGTACTTTTCGCACCAACATACGTTCATCTCTAGGAGATGAACGTATCTTCCTGAGCGGTATGACGGCTGCGTGGTCCCATGGTGTTTATACTTGCTACTATTGTTTGTACAGATGAACATGGTACCTTCAGGTATTTGGAAATTGCTCCCAAGGATGAACCAGACTTGTGGAGGTCTTCAATAATTTTTCTGAGGTCTTGGCTGATTTCTTTTGATTTTCCCATGATGTCAAGCAAAGAGGCACTGAGTTTGAAGGTAGGTCTTGAAATACATCCACAGGTACACCTCCAATTGACTCAAATTATGTCAATTAGCCTATCAGAAGCTTATAAAGCCATTACATAATTTTCTGGAATTTTCCAAGCTGTTTAGAAGGCACAGTCAACTTAGTGTATGTAAACTTCTGACCCTCTGGAATTGTGACACAGTGAATTATAAGTGAAATAATCTATCCGTAAAAAATTGTTGGAAATATTACTTGTGTCATGCACAAAGTAGATGTCCTAACTGACTTGCCAAAACTATAGTTTATTAACAAGAAATTTGTGGAGTGGTTGAAAAACGAGTTAATGACTCCAACCTAAGTGTATGTAAACTTCCGACTTCAACGGTGTGTGTGTGTATATATATATAAAAATATATAAGAGAGCGAGAGAGAAAGAAAGAGAGAAGGAGAGAAAGAAACAGACAGAGAGAAAAGAGTGAGAGCGAGAGGGAGAGAGCGAGAGAGCGTGAGAGAGAGTGAGAGAGAGCGAGAGAGAGTGAGAGAGAGCGAGAGAGAGCGAGAGAGAGCGAGAGAGCGAGAGAGCGAGAGAGAGAAGGAGAGAAAGAAACAGACAGAGAGAAAAGAGTGAGAGCGAGAGGGAGAGAGGGAGAGAGCGAGAGAGCGTGAGAGAGAGAGCGAGAGAGCGTGAGAGAGAGTGAAGGAGAGAGAGAAGGAGAGAGCGAGAGCGCGAGAGAGAGAGAGCGCGAGAGAGAGAGAGCGCGAGAGAGCAAGAGAGAGAGTAGGAGAGAGAAAGAAAGAGCGCGAGAGAGCGAAAGGAGGACTGGATGGTTGTGCTCTATTGACTCCTTAAAACCATGAGAAAAGCAGGTCTGTCAGTTTACTCCCCAACCGTTCATTTATTGACATACACAAATACAGGCCTGGCTGCACAGTGCATTCTAATACTCTCACACACACAACACACAAATCACTTCCAAAATTTGCTGTCAAGCAAAGTTTGTACACAAAGTTGTGCTTATCCAAGCTATAAAAACACAGTAAACTCAAAACAATGTACGGACATGACAAACTTCAGGGCTTTATATAGACTAACTCTCCCATTTCCTAGGTAAAACAGTGGTCCCTTTGAAGGGTGGAAGGTGTCAGTGTCAGTGGACACAGCAAGGGAAAGCCCCAGTGAGACCTGGGCCTCCAGAGTAACTCTATCCCCAGTAGGGATACTCTGTCTGGTGCTGGGGCTGAAGCCTGACCTGGCCTGGGTAGCTGGGGAAACAAAGGCCTCCTCAGTGTGTCTGTGCCCACAGAGACCATCCTTTATTCAGTCACCTGAGGCTACCACATCCACCCACGCACATCCACCCACCCACCTACTGAAGGGTTTATTATGACGTGTATTATTTGTTATTATTTCTCTATTTTCTTTCTCTCTGCATTGCTGGGAAGGGCCAGTAGGTAAGCATGTCATTGTTAGTCTACACCTGTTGTTTACGAAGCATGTGACAAATAAACATTGATTTGCCTGCCATATTGCCGCATTGACACACACATCCCACATGACCCTGACAAACACACCTCTGCAAATATTACAATCCACTTATCTACACTGAACAAAAATATAAACACAACATGTAAAGTGTTGATCCCATGCTTCATGAGCTGAAATTAAAGATCCCAGAAATGTTCCATCTGCACAAAATGCTTATTTCTCTCAAATTCGTTTACATCCCTGTTAGTAAGCATTTCTCCTTTGCCAAGATAATCCATCCACCTGACAGGTGTGGCATATCAAGAAGCTGATTCAACAGCATGATCATTACACAGTTGCACCTTGTGCTGTGGACAATAAAAAGGCCACTCTAAAATGAGCAGTTTTTCACACAACGCCAGTTTTGAGGGAGCATGCAATTGGCATGCTGACTGCAGGAATGTCCACCAGTGTTGTTGCCAAAGAATCTCATTTTAGAGAATTTGACAATACATCCAACCGGCCTCACAACAGCAGACCACGTGTAACCACGCCAGCCCAGGACCTCCACTTCCAGCTTCTTCACCTGGATCGTCTGAGACCAGCCACCCTGACAGCTGATGAAACTGAGGAGTATTTCTGTCTGTAGTAAAGCCCTTTTGTGGGGAAAAACTAATTCTGATTGGCTGGGCCTGGCTCCCAAGTGTGTGGGCCTATGCCTTCCCAGGCCCACCCATGGCTAAGTCCCCTTCCCATGTGAAATCCATAGATTAGGGACAATTTTTTGTTCAGTATCGGTCTATATCCTCAATCCTGTATACAACCTCAGTCTCCACAGTTAGCTTCTGCTTAGCATCAACCCTCTGTCTGGGACAACATACTGCAGACCGCTCCACCTGACAGTCCTCAGAGAGAAGAGAGGCCTAACAATGGAGGTCAATTAACCTTGTCAGGCTGGGGAGGGTGAGGGAGGGACGAGGATGGGTTCTGTCAGGTCCTGGGCAGTCATGTAGAGGGGTCAGGGCTACAAAAGCAGTGCCAGCCGCTTGCCCCACGCTAGGCTACACAACGCTACCTTGGCTTCAGTCAAAACACATTTCCTACTGACAGGTTGTTTTCAGTGCTCCTGAAAACATGGACTTGAAATATTTATGAGAGTGTTACCCGGTAAATATTAACAAGGTCAGGAACCAAGAGTCAGTACACCAGCATCAATATAGAGGGAGGGAGCCAGAGAGGGAAAAGGACAGAGGGAAGGAGAGATAGACAGATGGGGGAGAGAGAGGGAGAAGGAGAGCAAGGGGGAGGGAAATGAAGAGACAGACAGAAAGTAGGAAGAAGAAAATTAAAAGGTTGTGAGTGTGGGGGGGTGGGGTTCTTAACGGTCCAATCCTGCCATTTTTATCTCAATATCAAATCATTTCTGGGTAACAATGAAGTACCTTAATGTGATTGTTTTCAAAAATATCTTCTTTGCAAGGAGCAATTTCTAAAGCAAGAATTTTGCTAGGACTGTCTGGAAGCTGTCTGAGTGGGGAGGGGATTTTTTAAAACTAGCTGTTATTGGAAGAGAGGTTTGGAACTCCTTATTGGTCTATTAACTAATATACCACCTGGTGATATCACCAGGCAGGCCAAAACTCCATCCCACCAAAACAGGCTGAAATGTCAGGTGGTCTTTTCAAATCGCACTTACACTAAAAGGGCATTATCATAATTTTCCCAATTTCACAGTAGTATTCCAACCTCAGTGTAGAAATATACATAACATATAGGGAAATCACATTTTGACTCCACTGGGCCTTTAATATAATAAGATTAGCATATGTATTTTTAATGAAGAACGTGTGCAGTGTTGCCTTAAAATAAACGGTTTTAATATGTTTCCTAGATTTCCTAGCTGGTCCTATAACAATAACTAGCTTGATGCCTATTTCACACATGTACAAGTGTGTATTATAATCATGTGTGAATTGGAATTGTCTCAGTTCTCTGCCTTCAATATGTTGTATGCATATTATTGCTCAAAGTGTGTCTGTTTGCGCAAGTAAGAACCAGTGAATAATGTAATTGTTTCCCAAAACATTGTGGAATTACTCAAATATAAACCATTGAACCATGTTAAAACAGAAGCCATAGAAACCCAGTAAAATACATGAGGAATATAGAGTGGGGCTGTACAGCTAATGAAGCAAGAGGAGCCCGTCTCTGCCAGAGGCCTGGTGTTCAAAGGTAGATCAGAACCACTTCTGCCTTTGTCTGAGAGGAGGTATGTGAGGAATGCGGACAGTTTCAGAAAACCCCTGCGTGTCCCACTCTCCAGTTCCGTGGGTGAATCATCACTCTCATAGAAGCACACAGTCACACAAGATGGCTGCCAAATCAGATAGGGTTTCCTGGTTGGACCAATGCAGAGATGGTCAGGCCTGAGGGACAAGCTGCTAATTCAACACATCAACCTACCTCACCGTCTTGGAGTAATAACACTTAGAACCCACCGCCTTGGAGTAATGACACTTAGAACCCACCGCCTTGGAGTAATGACACTTAGAACCCACCGCCTTGGAGTAATGACACTTAGAACCCACCGCCTTGAGTAATAACACTTAGAACCCACCGCCTTGAGTAATAACACTTAGAACCCACCGCCTTGGAGTAATGACACTTAGAACCCGCCGCCTTGGAGTAATGACACTTAGAACCCGCCGCCTTGGAGTAATGACGCTGGTAAACCCACCGCCTTGGACTAATGTAATGACGCTGGTAGAACCCACCGCCTTGGACTAATGTAATGACGCTGGTAGAACCCACCGCCTTGGACTAATGTAATGACGCTGGTAGAACCCACCACCTTGGACTAATGACACTGGTAGAACCCACCACCTTGGACTAATGACACTGGTAGAACCCACCACCTCGGACTAATGACACTGGTAGAACCCACCACCTTGGACTAATAACACTTAGAACCGACCACCTTGGACTAATGACACTGGTAGAACCCACCACCTTGGACTAATGACACTGGTAGAACCCACCACCTTGGACTAATGACACTGGTAGAAATTGATTATTCGAGTAGACAAGAAGCCTAGGAACTAAGAGAGCCCAGATGATGACCTCTGTTAGACACTGACCAGTATTACACTGTGTGACTGAGTGACCATCTCACACATATACACACTCTGCTGCCAGCTGATACAATAGGGCTGTGTGTGTGTGTGTGTGTGTGTGTTTGGTTTTACTATCCTTGTGGGGACCAGAAGTCCTCACAAGGATCGTAAAACAAGGAAAATTCAGACAAGTGCGGCCACCTCGCCGGTCCCCACAAGGAAAAGGCTGTGTGTGTCAGTCAGCAGCATGATTCTCTCACCCTCCGCAGGGCCTCTTCTTCCTCCTGGCGCTTCTCGTAATGTGCAAAGTCATCAAAGATTGAGGTGGTATGCTTGAAAGTGGCAATCATTTTAAGCACTTGCTTGGCCTTTTCCAGAGGCACCTCCTGAGTGTCCCTGGAGTTGGTGACGGGCTTGTTGTCATTGTTCTCCAGTCTGATGTGCCTCAGCTGGCTGTTGGGCACGTCCTTCACAAACGCCCACTTCACCTCAAACTTGCCCTTCCACTTGTCCTGAGACCAGACGCCTGCGTAGGCGTTGTAATCCACGGGCGAGCGCATCTCTGCCACGCCGCAGAAATGACCGCTGCCGTTGACACTGAATAACAGGTAGAGGGGCCCCTTGGCCCCCAGCGAACGGTAGGCGCCGTCCAGGCGCTTGTTGCCGTGCTCGGTGCTGCACCAGATGGAGTACTTGATGGAGCGGTGGATGTCGTCCTCAGAGTAGCTCTTTATGATGAACACACGGCCGTTCTTCAGGTTCCAGTCAAAGTCTTTGGGGTTGTAGTTGTTGAGGGCCCGCAGTTTCTCTAACACGGGGTGCACCTCCCCGGAGCTGGGAGAGGCACTGATGGGGACCCCACCAACACCCATCCCAAAGCCTTCCGCCCCTCCTTGGTTGAAGGTGCCCCTGTTCCGGGGTGCCACCCAGCGGTTCTGGGGTGGGGGTTGGGGATGTTGGTGTTGATGCATAGGTTGAGGGGGGCCAGGCTGGGAGAAGTTCTGGTGGGGGTGTTGGTGGTGGTGAGGGGGGCCTGGGGGCATCTGCTGGGGGTGTTGGGGAGACTGGAGGGACTGCAGCTGAAAGGGTTGGTGGTGCTGCTGGTGCTGATGTTGGTGCTGGTGTTGGTGCTGGTGTTGGTGGGGCAGAGGGCTCTGCAGCAGGGGCTGGGGCTGGCCCATCAGGGTCTGCTGCACCATGGTCTGAGGTTGCATCATGGCCTGAGCTAAGGGGGGCTTGTTGAGGGAGCCCTTATCGTCCCAGGTGCCAATGTTCATGTTGTGCTTGATGGGCGGCGGGGGAATGGCAGGGGCCCCCATCCCCATGTTGGCTTTGGGCTTGACCTTGGGCTGGGGCTTGGCCGGCTTCCTGGCGATGGCCGCCCAGGACGTGGGTTTGGGGGCAGAGGAACTAACCAATGGAGGCATGTTATTGGCCGCCATGCTACTCATGCCCAACGTGCCCCCAAGGGGCGAGCCGACAGTCTTGGTGATGGCGGCGCCCATGTCCAGTTTTAACCCAGTCATGCCCTGCTCGATGCTGCTCAGCACCGGGACCTTACTGAGCTGGGCGTCACTGCTGAAGCCCGCCTGTCCGTCAGCTATAGCTCTCCCCAGGGAACTAGGGGTGTAACCATAACTATTACTATAGGCATTGCTCTGTGTGGACTGGCCCTGAGAGACACTGGTGCCCCAGGTGGAATAGTCTGCGTTTCCAGGGAAGAAGTTGAAGCCGTGCTGGCTGAGGAAGGGAGGGGTATTGCCCAGGGCGCCCGGCTGGCTGAACACCCCGTCGGGGATAAAGTGGTGCTCGCCGTTGCTCATCTGTCCATAGGTGGTCAGGTAGGGCATGGGGGGATCCCCCGCAGTGGACCAGGGGGCCTCCCCCAGGGAGTAAGGGAAGCCGATGGAGGGAGCATAGTAGCTGGGTATGTAGGGGTCGGACATTGGTGGGTAGCTGTTATTCTGTAGATGGGGAGAACAGCGGTCAGTTAATGGATGACCTTAGTGATAGAAGCTAAGACTAACCTAATCTTGCCCATCTCTGCTCAAAAGCGTAACTAAGAAATAAATCAGCGTTTCTTCAAAGGAGCAAGACTGGCTTTCAGAGGAAGAAATGGATGCTAGTTCTATAAAATATCAGTTTCCCTTAGCAAGAAGTGAAGACAGCAACATTGTTCAAATAATCTGGCAGTTGTTGTTTTTGTCTGAGTTTGTATAGATTCATTTCATAAGTAAATTGGCATGGCCAATGATGGGTTGGTTCTTGGCTACATTTCACTAGAGTTCTTTAAGACGAAGTAAGCTCGTCACCCACGCAGAAGATGAACACCACCCAGAGTCTTTTTAATCAACAATCATTTCACTCACAGCTCTTTTTTTTTTACTTTTCCATTTAAAAAATAAGCGTTAATTATCTATCAATGGCTTCTTAATTACATAGACTTACTATACAGTGTTTTCATTCAGAGGTAATACTTTATACACCGGCCATTTTCAATAGGCAAGCAGCAGTCCGCATCCAGATACAGAACAGGATCCACACAAAATAATAATTAAAAAATAACATTAAAATAATTTCAGGGTAACAAGTAAGTACCTTCCTATAATATATTTCTATTAAAATGGGCAAAAATTGCTAATTTAGCAAAAACCAATTTCTCATGCAAGAATTTTGCTTCGACTCTCTGGGAGGGGAAAACTAGCTGTTGTTGGCAGAGAGGTTTGAAGCTCTCTTTGTTCACATGGATCGCGAGATGGGTGATTGTTACTATGCCGATAAATGACACCTTTGCCACCTAGGAAATGTGTGTGACCGGACCTTCTCAAATAGTTGAGTACCCCTGCTATACACCCTCATATGAAGCCTGAGCCTGTATCACTAGCAGACACAATTATGAGGGTCCATACAGATCAAAATGCTAATCCTCTGTATGCTATGAAATGTCAAGCTGCATGGCTGAATGGCTTGGCTAGAATTGGAATTCACACACACCTGATTTGTCTGGCTGCTTAGGTAAGGTTCAAAGTCTTCATCGTTTACTCCATCCTTCTGATGCATTGATCCGTTTTGTACTGGAGAGGGAAAATGTTTTTCTTAGGTTATTCTTTAGATGTGATAGAACCATAAAGGTCCCTCAGCTAAATTAAACTATTGTGTTTTAACAGATCTACAAACCAATAATTAACACTTGACAAACTACTCATAAACCCCATTACATTCCCATTAAGTAGTTGGGGTATGACAACATAGATGGTAACATCACCCAAGAATATGACAAGAACAGTGGTGTATGGTTATAGGGCTAAGTGAGTTAGTTTACCTACTTTTGGCTGATGACACCAGGTCACCAGGTCAAAAAAAGGTGGTTGAAGAGTGATCAGAGCAGTTATTTAATTACACTCTTGAGTTAGTACAGCAGTTAGTTTGACTGTCATCAAACTCCACAACAACCATGCCATCGTAGAAGAATAAGGTGACAAACATACCTTTATTTCCTTGTCCTTTGGGTCTCTGACATCAGAATGGATGAGTGCAAACGTGATAGGGAAGAGAGATTTATCAGATTGTGCATGTGCCCATTAGGGAAATGTTTGATAGGAAGAAGAGTGATGGTAGCAAACATGCGAGGTGAGCTAGGCCTAGGCTCCTGAAATACATGCAATGATTCCATAACAGTGGCTGTATATTACTACATATTCAAGCGCATTCAGTCCTAGCCTATCGATCCAAGGCTTCCTTTGGGTTCTTTTCAAACGCACCTAACATCCAGTAAACGTGCCGCATAGACAAGTACAAAATACAGCAACCGGCTCAAGCTGGAGTTTGTAGCAGCCGGTACGCTACTTCAAGGTTCGGCCTACATAGCAGCTAGCTATCATATATCAAATACTTTTGTCTGTGTTATTTAGCATGCCCACCGCTCTGAATGATAGCAGCTGGCGAAAGTGTTGACAAAGTTCATATTGCAACGACACACGTCACGACAGTGGGTTGTCCAAAAATACGCACCTGATCGACGGTGGTTCCAGACATCCTCCAGGAGCCGAAACTGAATGCGGTTTGTGACTGTCCACGGTTTCTCCTGCTTCTGCACTCCGGTATTTTTTCTCGGCTCGTCTCGGGTTATCCAATCTCTCTGTGTATGTAGAGGCGGTGTTTTTCTCCAGTCGTCAGATCGCTACAATCTTTTCTCGAGCGCAGAGGATTGCGTCTTTATATATGTCAATGATGTTAGCCTATATGTTTCCAATCTAATTGACGTTCGGCTACAATATATCACTCACTCGGAAACTGCCTAATGCCAGATTGGAATACACTATTCCACAACGGCGGATGTGCTATTACTCTCGCTTCCGTTCTATTGCTCCATGACCTTCCGCCTGTGACGTTCTGTGTCATGTTACAGACTCAGTCATATTTCACATGACATGTCTCAGAAGATTTCCTCTTTATTCTAGCCTACACAACAGACTTTTGTTTCCCTTGTTGAAATAAACGTGTTCCCTGTTTTGTGACAAACTGTGTGACTTCAGGCAGATCTGTCTCTGTCTGTTCAATAAATTTGAATATGTCTCTCTCCAGATCTATGCCTTGTTTAAAGATTACCGTCATTGGACGTTTTTATTGCATATGACATTCATGAAAGGCTTCATTGAATCATTTGCCTACCAGCACATACAGGTCTCCTCGTGGACTTGGATGGCATCCTGTAGATACCATTCTACATTTAGATGTAATTTTCCTGAATTATAAATTGTAGGCTATTGTGGATTTATGGACAGCTGCAATAGCCTATCTCAAGGTCTTATACCAAACACAAAGACCCAGAGATGAAGGTTTGCCACATAACAGAGAGATTGGGAGATGTCCTTAAAACAGGGAAATTAACCCAGGGTGCATGTACAACACACACAGGCGGTGTCAGAGGAAGGCCCTAAAAATTGTCAAAGACTCCAACCGACCTAGTCAAAGATTGTTCTCTCTGCTACCGCACGGCAAGTGGTACCGGAGCGCCAAGTCTAGGTCCAAAAGGTTTCTTAACAGCTTCTACCCCCAAGCCATAAGACTCCTGAACATCTAATCAAATGGCTACCCAGACTATTTGCATTGTCCCCCTTCCCTCTTTTACATTGCTGCTACTCTCTAATTGTTATCTATGCATAGTCACTTTAACTCTACATACATGTACATATTACCTCAATTACCTCAATTAACCTGTGCCCCTGCACATTGACTCTGTACTTATACCCCTTGTATATAGCCTGGCTACTGTTATTTTACTGCTTCTCTTTAACTATTTGTTAATTTTTTGTTTTACTTATCTATTTTTTACTTAACACTTATTTTTCTTAAAACTACATTGTTGGTTAAGGGCTTGTAAGTAAGCATTCACTGTAAGGTCTGCACCTGTTGTATTCGGTGAATGTGACAATTACAATTTGATTTGATTAGGGACCCCCGTTGTAAAAGAATAACGTTCCGTCTGGCAACATTGGTCTTCTCGCGATATGTTCTCAGTGGGTGGGAAAGCCAGAAATATGGCAGCCGTCGTGCTGAGGTCCTGCCGCAAAGGACTTTCTCACATTTTGAAGAATGGAGGAGTCAACACTATCTTACCAAAGACTTTGGGAGGTGAGTATGATACTGCAGTTCAAAATGTAACGATTTCACTGGAAAATGTATAGGCTACGAAATTATGCCGCGTTCAAAACAACTGGGAACTCGGAAAAATACGAGGTCAAATCATTACATCAGTGATGTTCAGCTTGGAACGTCGGAGCTCTAGAAAGAGGCCCGAGTTACCGAGTTGGAATTCAAAGTTGGATGACCGTTCAAAATATTTTTCCCAGTTGGAGGTCGTTGTTTTCGAGGTCCCAGTTGTTTGTACGCTCGGAAGTCAGATGTTTCCAGTTGTTTTGAACGCGGCATTAAACGGTACAGGTGGGGGGATTGGCAGAGACAGGACCCATCATCTGAATGTATTGGTTAGCTCGTGCGCATATAAACTGCGCAGCATCTGCGCGTATTCTAAGATCTCGCACAGTGGTGGTGGGAATAATCTTCCGAGCGGCGCTATACCGGACTGTTCATATGTTGTTGAGATTTGGTAAGGCGCACGCACAACAGAAAAACGGATTATTCAACATGAGCGTGTTTGCAGGGCACAGTTTTCCAGTTTTAAAACGCAGGGTAGCCTAGTTTTTAGACCATACAATTAATGCCAATGCTGGTAAATTAAGTATAGCTTTTATCAAACCATTTAGTTTTAATGTTCTAGGTGGTAATGGTATTCTAATGTTCTCTTTCTTGTATTGAGGAAAGTTACAAAAGCTTCTACCTGCATTGCATCATAGGCTACTCCATATCTGTCTCTGTTCAGTCGGGTTGACTCACTGGTTATGATGTCAACAAAGCCTTGCCCTACAGCACTGGCCCAGTTCTATTTTCAAAATATTCCATAAGAATGCCATAGCTGATCATTCCTTGCCTTGACTTCATGTTGATTTTATCTTTCAAGACTATTGCATGAATCACCCATATAAAACCTACATTTTTACAAGACACCCCCCATTCTCATCTTTTGCATTAAATAACTGTTTATAAATGTCGTAGTCAATCGACGTGTGTGTGTCCTACAGGGGTGAGACAGAAGTCCTATGTGCAGTATGTGACAAGGCCAGAGCTCCCCAAGCTGGCCTACCGCAGGGTAAAGGGGAAGAGTCCAGGTGTGGTCTTCCTGCCTGGGTATGGATCCAACATGAACGGCCTGAAAGCTGAGGCCCTGGAGGAGTTCTGCAGGTCACTAGGACATTCATACCTAAGGTACTGTACATTACATGGTCTCCTTAAGGCCATACAAATGAGGTTCATTACCTGAATAGACTCCCTAGCCTATATGTTAGGTATGTTATGCAAATAGACCACCCTCTAATATATGTTACTCAAATAGATTCTGTACTCTGTTTGAATTATATGCTAGCATAGTACAGATTTTTTCAGATGTTTAATTTTATTTCTAACTGTGGTCCTCATGTTGTGTTTGTGTTTACCCAGGTTTGACTACACTGGCCATGGCTTATCAGAGGGGGTGTTCACTGACGGGACTATTGGCACCTGGAAGAAAGACGTTCTCTTTGTGTTGGATGAACTAGCAGAGGGTCCACAGGTGAACTAACTCTCCACTGGTGGATCTAGAATCATATCTAAACTGGCCTTTAGATGACTCTCATATCTATATGCATGTATTTATGTATTTATTGTGATTCCAATTGGTATTTGATTGGATTTTTGGGACATTTTTCATATATGTGTTTAAGAGCTAAAATAATAGTTTGACTTTATAACCCAGGTATAGACCGTCCCGTTATAACCCAGGTATAGACCGTCCCGTTATAACCCAGTTATAGACCTTCCCGTTATAACCCAGGTATAGACTGTCCCGTTATAACCCAGTTATAGACCGTCCCGTTATAACCCAGGTATAGACTGTCCCGTTATAACCCAGGTATGGACCGTCCCGTTATAACCCTTTTATAGACCGTCCCGTTCTAACCCAGTTATAGACCGTCCTGTTATAACCCAGGTATAGATTGTCCCGTTATAACCCAGGTATAGATCGTCCCGTTATAACCCAGGTATGGACCGTCCCGTTATAACCCAGTTATAGACCGTCCCGTTATAACCCAGGTATAGACCGTCCCGTTATAACCCAGGTATGGACCGTCCCGTTATAACCCTTTTATAGACCGTCCCGTTCTAACCCAGTTATAGACCGTCCTGTTATAACCCAGGTATAGATTGTCCCGTTATAACCCAGGTATAGATCGTCCCGTTATAACCCAGGTATGGACCGTCCCGTTATAACCCTTTTATAGACCGTCCCGTTATAACCCTTTTATAGACCGTCCCGTTATAACCCAGTTATAGACCGTCTCGTTATAACCCAGGTATAGACCGTCCCGTTATAACCCAGGTATGGACCGTCCCGTTATAACCCAGGTATGGACCGTCCCGTTATAACCCTTTTATAGACCGTCCCGTTATAACCCAGGTATAGACCGTCCCGTTATAACCCAGGTATGGACCGTCCCGTATAACCCTTTTATAGACCGTCCCGTTATAACCCAGGTATAGACCGTCCCGTTATAACCCAGGTATGGACCGTCCCGTTATAACCCTTTTATAGACCGTCCAGTTATAACCCAGGTATAGACCGTCCCGTTATAACCCTTTTATAGACCGTCCCGTTATAACCCAGGTATGGACCGTCCCGTTATAACCCTTTTATAGACCGTCCCGTTATAACCCAGTTATAGACCGTCCTGTTATAACCCAGGTATAGAACGTTCCTTTCAATGACATTGATATTTAAAAATATGCTTTGTCAGTTTTACCCTCCATAATAGTTATTACATTTGTGGTGTAATATTTCAATTAGAATCTGTAAAAAAAAGTGGGGGAGAGAGGCAGGGAGCGATTCTCTCTGAATGGTCCAAGAATAGCACATAATTGATGCCTCCACGTTGTGCTATTTTTTGGGGGAAAGTTTTCAAAACCTATGAAGGTGTCCAGTGAAAGCAGAAATGCAATTTGTTGACAACACAGTACATTATCCCGAATACTAATCAATAAAAACATCTGTAAAATTGACTGCTCCGTTTAGCTTGTTTACAGCAGGTTATTTAGTAGGGAACTGTCGGAGGCACTCTCGTATTGTTACACCATCAATTCAGATAATAAAGGCGCCAACATGGCAGCCATTCTAAAACCTGGCCGAACTCTATGTGCATTTGGAAAGTTTTTTTTTCCTCCACATTTTGTTACGTTACAGCCTTATTCTAAAATACATTAAATTGATGAGGGAAAAAAACAATCTACACAGAACACCCCATAATGACAAAGCAAAAACAGGTTTTTGGAAATTTTAGCAAATGTATTAAAAATGATACCACACTTACATAAGTATTCAGACCCTTTACTCAGTACTTTGTTGAAGCACCTTTGGCAGTGATTACAGCCTCAAGTCTTTTTGGGTATGACGCTACAAGCCTGGCACACTTGTATTTGGAGAGTTTCTCCCATTCTTCTCTGCAGATCCTCTCAAGCTCTGTCAGGTTGGATGGGGAGTGTCGCTGAGATGTTCGATCGAGTTCAAGTCCAGACTCAGGCTGGCTACTCGAGGGCATTCACAGACTTGTCCCGAAGCCACTCCTGCGTGGTCTTGGCTGTGTGCTTAGGGTCATTGTCCAGTTGGAAGGTAAATTTTCGCCTCCAGTCTGAGGTCCTGAGCGCTCTGGAGCAGGTTTTCATCAAAGATCTCTCAGTAATTTGCACCGTTCATCTATCCCTTGTTTCTGACAAGTCTCCCAGTCCCTGCTGCTGAAAAACATCCCCACAGCATGATGCTGCCACCACCATGCTTCACCATAGGGATGGTGCCAGGTTTCCTCCAGAGTTCAATCTTGGTTTCATCAGACCAGAGAATCTTGTTTCTCATGGTCTGAGAGTCCTTTAGGTGCCTTCTGGCAAACTCCATGTGGGCTGTCATGTGTCTTTTACTGAGTTGCTTCCGTCTGGCCACTCTACCCTAAGGCCTGATATGGAGTTCTGCAGAGATGGTTGTCCTTCTGGAAGGTTCTCCCATCTCCACAGAGGAACTCTAGAGCTCTGTCAGAGTGACCATTGGGTTTTCAAGGCCCTTCTCCCCCGGTTGCTCAGTTTGGCTCGGCGGCCAGCTCTAGGAAGAGTCTTGGTGGTTCCAAACGTATTCAATTTAAGAATGATGGAGGCCACTGTGTTCTTGTGGACCTTCATTGCTGCAGACATTTTTTGGTACCCTTCCCCAGATCTGTGCCTCGACACAATCCTCTCTCAGATCTCTACAGACAATTGCTTTCAACTCATGACTTGTTTTATTTCTCTGACATACACTGTCAACTGTGGGAGCTTCTATAGACCGGTGTGTGCTTTTCCAAATCATGTCCAATCAGTTGAATTTACCACAGGTGGACTCCAATCAAGTTGTAGAAACATCTCAAGGATGATCAATGGAAACAGGATGCACCTGAGCTCAATTTTGAATCTCATAGCAAAGGGTCTGAATACTTATGTAAATAATGTATTTCTCCTATTTTAATCCATTTGCAAAAATGTCTAAAAACCTTTTTTTACTTTTTCATTATGTGGTATTGTGTGTAGATTAATGAGAACTTCATTTGATTAGATCTATTTTAGAATAAGGCTGTAATGTAATGTGGAAACGGTCAGGGCGTCTGAATATTTCTGAAAGCACTGTATACACTGTATTTGACTCTGCTGTGGTGTTTTTAGTGACACATGTTTCCACAAGGGGGCACTGTGTCACACAAATGTAATAGCATCTCACCGCCATGTGAAGTTCACACCATTCAATCATTATGATAGTATCATAGCCTCCATGCCAGGATTCAATGCTGTCCTAGTCATTAATCAAACACACAGCTAGGGAATGACACCATTAGCAGGGCCAGAGTCACCAATGGCTGATATTAGTCCCAATGTGCCTGTGATGATTTACAGTCAAGGTTAGGACTATATGTTGTGGTTACAATTAATGGTTAGAATCACATTTGTGTTTACAAACTGCTGTTCTTCTGTCCATAGTAGCGATTGCTAGATACTGTCACACATGGTGCTTCTTTGCAGAGTCAGTTCAAATGGAAGAGAGGAGACAAGCGAAGCAATCCATATCAAACTATTGGTATTTCTATGTACCATTGCTCCCTATCTTAGGTCTAGGCATCTTTAATGTAATCATGTCTTTCCCCATGGTCTCTGTTTAGATCATGGTGGGGTCCAGTATGGGCGGCTGGCTCATGCTGTTGGCAGCTATCGCCAGGCCGGAGAAGACTGCAGCTCTGGTGGGGATCTCCACGGCAGCAGACCATGTCGTCACAGCCTTCAAGTCAATGTCTCTAGAGGTGAGAGAGGACATCATGAAATAACCTCTGGATTACTATGAATGACATTAACTAATGTTTTTTTATTTTTTATTCCCTTTTCTCCCCAATTTTCGTGGTATCCAATCGCTAGTAATTACTATCTTGTCTCATCGCTACAACTCCCGTACGGGCTCGGGAGAGACGAAGGTCGAAAGCCATGCGTCCTCCGAAGCACAACCCAACCAAGCCGCACTGCTTCTTTAACACAGCGCGCCTCCAACCCGGAAGCCAGCCGCACCAATGTGTCGGAGGAAACACCATGCACCTGGCCCCCTTGGTTAGCGCGCACTGCGCCCGGCCCGCCACAGGAGTCGCTGGAGCGCGATGAGACAAGGATATCCCTACCGGCCAAACCCTCCCTAACCCGGACGACGCTAGCCCAATTGTGCGTCGCCCCACGGACCTCCCGGTCGCGGCCGGCTGCGACAGAGCCTGGGCGCGAACCCAGAGACTCTGGTGGCGCAGCTAGCACTGCGATGCAGTGCCCTAGACCACTGCGCCACCCGGGAGGCCCGACATTAACTAATGTTAATTCCATTTCTATTCAGGCAATTCAGCGGTGTCGTTAATTGAAATTCAATCATCTGTGTGAATGTCAATTCATTTTTAGATTTAAAATATATTTGATCCCATTTCACCACAGGTGCGTAAGGAGATTGAAGAGAAGGGCGTGCTGACGATGCCCAGCAAGCACAGAGAGGAGGGCGCCTACACGTTCACCATGGACTTCCTGAAGGAGGCAGAGAACCACTGTGTCCTCCAGAGCCCCATCCCCATCACCTGCCCTGTGAGGCTCATCCACGGCCTGAAGGACGACGACGCACCCTGGCACATCTCCATGCAGGTGGCCCAGCGCGTCCTCAGCCCCGACGTGGACGTCATCCTCCGTCGCCACGGTCAGCACCGTATGGCCGAGAAGGACGACATCAAGCTCATGGTCTACACCATAGACGACCTCATAGACAAGCTGACCATGCTCGTTTGAGTCGGTGGAAGGGTTAGGGAAGGGAAGCGGGGGGTGAGTTGGAATCCCCCCCCCCCCCATTGGAGCTGCTCCTACCTTCCAGCCATATAAGATCCCTTTATCCCAGCTCTCCCACTCTCCCCTTACCCTTCCTCCCAGTCTGCCCCTGGTCAGTTTATCCCAATTATGCCGTTACAAAGAGAAGGAGAGAAACGAGGATCACCGAAAGTACAAACTGATGGAACGAGGAGCTTGTCTGTCATAAACCTCAGCCAGGTCCCTGATGTGTGCCTTGGGGAGGGAGTGTGACTTTTACTAGTTCCAGTTTACTCTGTTCAGTGTTGTTTTGGTCAAGCCTTCTATGGGCCATGCTGCCACTGCTGATGCTGCTGCTGTTTGTTTGACAGAACCCAATAGTTTTCCTGTGCCTTTTTACCACGTCTCACCCTGTTGGGCCAATAAAGGCTCTGCACACCAGAGTGGAGTGCA
Organism: Salvelinus fontinalis; assembly: GCF_029448725.1. Taxonomy (NCBI): domain Eukaryota; kingdom Metazoa; phylum Chordata; class Actinopteri; order Salmoniformes; family Salmonidae; genus Salvelinus; species Salvelinus fontinalis. The sequence goes on from NC_074689.1 coordinate 32,234,234, forward strand.
GGTCTTGTCTGTTACTATGCATGCGGATATATGAGGTGTTATTGAGTTAATACAATCCACACGAACGACAAGCTCCATCAAACTGCCTCCTATGCAGAAGCACTGTGACATAGTCTTTTCATTAGGACTGAGCATCACACTATCTCAAAATAGCAAAAGAAAAACGTTCAAGTTAAGAGGAAACTTCAAATAAAGGTTAATACTATGAGCACCACATCCCAGAGGACCCATAGAATGTTCAACTAACCACCAAAGATTGCCTTGTTTCATTTATTTTCATAATATACATCCCATTGGTTTGGTGTAATGAAACGCCTGGCCATGTTGGAGCCAATGGGCTGTTGATTGGCATGTTGTTGGTCATTGGACTGTGTTCAATGGGGCAGAAAGCCAGTCCTGCTGCAGCAGAAGCAGTAACTCTCTCTGCTCCCCTAACTGCTGCTCTGACCTTTCACACTTAGGCAGGCAGAATATATGCAATCAGTCACCTCCGCATCACAACACCAACCGGGTGACATCACTCAAACATGCATGCATCAGGGAGTAAAAAAATCCTGCCTGGGTTATGTTTAATATAGATCACTGAGTAACTGACTAATATGTAGAGACAAGGGCTAGAAATGCATACACACAGATACAGTGATGGTGAGAATACTACTGAAGTTATTTTAGCCTAACAGTCAAAGGGTACAGTAGTATTTCAATGATATGTTCAACAGCTTTTCTGATATTTAGACATTCTAGAAAAGGATGAATCTCTATTTCCTGTATTTCAATGTTGTCTGGAGACTTTTTCAAGTCTGTGATGCATGTTGTCATATCAGTACTGTAGAGCACACCGCACCCAGCCTCTCTTTCCAGATCTATCTGGTGTCCACTTCTGTAACTGTAACCCAATTAAAGCAGAGCAATGGCTCTCATTATTGAAACTGAGAGGCAACAGCCACTAACAGGCTGTGCAGTGCCTTCCAAATCTGCAGAAACATTTAAGATAGATGTAAAGGTGAAAATATTTAGTTTCTCTTGTTCTGTAAATATTGATTCTGTGCTCCATCAGGTGTATTGCTGTAGCAGCAACTAGTGAGGATCCTAATAAAATACTACATATGAGAGTAGTAAGGCCAAATACATCAACAATGAGAAGTGAACACTTTATGTCATGTACCCTTTGGAAATCACCCATCCTTAGCTGGGCTGGGGGAGGGGGACCAGCCCTGCCTTAGCTGGGGCCGGGGACCCGCCTTAGCTGGCTGGGGCCGAGGGACTCGCCTTGCCTTGCTGTCCACATCCTCTCGTTTCTGCTGTCCTGTCTCATTCTGTATGAGACATCTCGAGGGAGCCTCCTCGTGGCGCCCGCACATATAAAACCAGTGGTTTGCAACTCCCGGACACTGAGTCCAGCCTCGCCCCACGCACGCGTCACCGCTTAATGGATGCTTCAGCCGTTCAGCATCCTCTGCCCCGACCAGCTCAGCGGAATTAACGGCGCGACAGCTACCGAACAAAATATCTCTCCTCTTCTTTATAGTAAGTGTGCCCAGAGCTTTTATTCCTCAAAATCATTATTTATTCAGAGCATGAAACGTTCGTTTCAAAATATATATTTGTGGATTAATAATTAAACGTCACTGCTAGTTTATTCAATTTCAAAGGGGCTATTACGAAAATTTGCATGACTAAAATATATAATCTGCCTTCCTAATTTCTAAATCAGTTTTATTGTGAAAAAAGTTGGCTACATACTCAATGCAATGCGATTGCTTTTCGATTTTATGCTCAGCGCGCACACAGTCTAGGCTACCATAGGCTACCTCATTAGAATGTGCGTGTCCCTGTGCAGGACGGGTGCCATGGACCACACCCATTCCGGCAAGAGCTCTGGTTCTCTGTGGATGCGCCTGGTGCCTGTCCTGTAAGGGACACAGATGCCATTGGGGAGAAAGCAGAGTGTGAGGAAAGGACGTGAAATTAGGAAAACAACAGGTGATGTAGTTTATGATAGAAAAACGACGACAGGTAGACTAATGGTTAAAAGCGTTGGGCCAATAACCGAAAAGTTCGAATCCCGAGCCGATTAGGTGAAAAGCCTTTCATTGAGCAAGGCACTAAACCTAATTTATCCTGTAAGTCGGTCTGGATAAGAGTGTCTTTTAAATGACTCAATTTTTTTTTTAAATTAAAGCAATTAAGAAATGCTGGCTCAGAATGAAAAAGTGACTACTAAGAAGCCTATGCATTATTTATGGCTCTGATGTCAATAACTGGACTTTAATACAAACATTATATTGCTTGACAATGTTCAGTTTTCTACATGATGTATTGTTTTTGTATAGCAGGTGCAGGCTGCCAGTGCTGAAACTGTTCCAGGGTGTTGGTCAGCAGAGCTGCAGACTACTTGTCCGTCCGTCTGTTTGTCTGTTTGTCTGGGTGAGCAGGACAGGAGGAGCAATGGCTAACAGGGGACCCAGTTACGGGCTGAGCAAGGAGGTGCAGGAGAAGATAGAGCTGAAGTATAATCTAGACTTGGAGGCCCGGCTGGTGGACTGGATCGTAGCTCAGTGTGGGGGGAATCTGGAGAGACCACAGCCAGGCAGACAGAACTTCCAGACATGGCTGATGGATGGAACAGTGAGTCTGCATGACAATGAACAAGCTCAATAAGATTGACTGGACTGCAGTCATTGATAGAGGACGATCGCTTATACAAGCTAACAATGAGAGCAATTTATGCTTACCTCTGCTTTGTTTCTTTGTTTCTCTCTCCCTCTTTTCATTGATGAATCTCTTCCTTTCTCCCTCTCTACTTATCTTCTTTATCCATGTATCTGTATTCCTCTTACTCCACCGTTCTCTCCTCCTCCCTGTAGATTCTGTGTAGGCTCATCAATAGCCTGTACCCGCGTGGTAAGGAGCCCATCAAGAAGATTCTGGAGACCCAGATGGCCTTTAAGCAGATGGAGAAGATCTCCCAGTTCCTGCAGGCTGCAGAGGTCTACGGAGTCATCACCACAGACATCTTCCAGACCGTGGACCTGTGGGAAGGTGGGCTGCACATTCACTGACACATATCATGTCTCCATACATCCATGTGACATTGACATGCGTGTCCAATAACGGGGACTCTCACAGTCTTGTCTCTGCTGAGCTCTTTCTGCCTGTACAGTACCTTCAATACTCACATTACATTTACAAGAACCTGTATAGTCTGGGACCAGTCTGTTTCTGCTAACATTCCACTCATTGTACTCCGTGTCATATGACACAGAGTGGCAGGAAGTGGAATGATAGTTAAACAGACTGGTACCCAGGCTATTTATAGTTCACTATATAGGTGATACTCCATGGAGACATTTAAAATACTTTTTGACATATGACTCAAAGGGTAGCTGTGTTTAAAGTTGGTTTTATTTGGAACCTATTTGCCTGTTCTTTGCTGTCTGGGTGTGGTCCAGTGTTTGTGAGGACTGTTGCTATGGTTACAGGGAAGGACATGGCCGCAGTGCAGAGAACCCTGATGGCCCTGGGTAGTGTCGCCCTCACCAAGGACGACGGACATTACCGTGGCGACCGCGACTGGTTCCACAGGTAATGGAATGGCCACGACCCCTTACTTGGAAAACTCTGTGGCAGTGGTATCTTAATGTTGTGTGAGTGTTCTATGTCTCAACTGTCCTGTCTGTCGTGGTCTGTGTAGGAAAGCCCAGGGTTACCGGCGGGAGTTCTCTGAGGACCAGCTTCGTCAAGGCCAGAGTCTGATTGGTCTGCAGATGGGAAGCAACCGCGGGGCCTCTCAGTCCGGCATGACAGGCTACGGATCGCACCGCCAGATCATGTAGAGACACCAGCCAGCCGCTCAGCCAGCTGCCAGCCGCTCCCTCAGCATGGCTGTGTACTCCAGAAGAAAGCTCCATCACACCCCTGGAACCTTATGATATGACCCAACCACTTTTCCCCCTTCCCCAGAAGCACTAGCAAATCACACGCACACATACTCTTTTACTGTTCATCCTCAACCCAAACAGAGTGCTCCTTATACCCCAACCACAATTCTATAGACCTCAGTGCTTTCTGCTTCCCCCACCCCCGCTCTCCATCCATATGGTCCCACTCTCTCCATCCATATGGTCCCACTCTCTCCATCCATATGGTCCCACTCTCGCCATCCAAATGGTCCCACTCTCTCCATCCATATAGTCCTGCTAGCCATTCCCTTCAGTGGATGAAGTCTTCGTAATTCAGTCGGTACAGAGAACCCAAGATTGAAGTCATCCCTCTACAAAACAAGCAAATAGTATTTTACACTTCTAACAAATATTACAGCATGACAACGTTATAGCATGTTACACATTTTAATTAACTTTGTTTGTATGTACAGTAGATGTGTCTGAGTCATTGTATAGTCATTTGGGAGGGTTTGCTATACCTCATGAAAAGTTTAATGTGTAACCGAATGGAACTCAGTGAACGATGATGCCTCGGATGTCTTGTGTCAATATGTGAAGACTTTGCAGTAACTTCTGTAACCAAATGACCATCACATTGTGCCTGGTTAATATAGTAAAGAGACCATAAACTATGCCTTGTATAAGAGATGTCACCCACCCTAATGCAGAGGAATTCATAGACCTAAATTCAGTTCTGTTTTTGTACTAACATTCTGTGCTGTGCATTTATTACTTATGAATAATTGATGTAATGTACTTGTATGTGCCCACTGTCCATGTGTGTTTCAGCCAATCCCATGATTGTTAAAGACCCACAGTATGAAAGTGACACTAGGATCATTTTGTTCCAGTCCTGATATTGCTTGAATGTATTTTTTTCCCCTTCAATGTAATTTGTCATGTTTACATAAACAAATATGTTTATATCTGAATCATTGTGTGTAGAAAACATAATAAATAGGTGAAAACTGATTCTGGAATCGTATTATTTTTCTGATCTGTGAAATATACTAAAGTCATTGCTCTTGAACATTTAGATCTTTGGTTTTCTAATATATATCCCAATGGATTTCCAGCATCAGGAAAGTATACCAGACTTCTAAGGAATGCTATCTGTGAAGATAAGAGAATGTTGTTTAAAACAATCACTCTTCCTAGGCATTCCGATGGGGGTAGGGACGGATGTAAAGGTTCTAGAACACTAGCTGGAAAGGTCAGAGTTTATGGCAATGGTCTAATTTATGGGGGCAAAATTGTTAACAACATTGTTCTATTGATGTTTCAGATATAGAAGATAAACACACGAGGTAACATCTCCCCATCCGGAGTGTCCCTACTATTGTGTTCTGTTGCTAATGATTTCAGGCGCTAGCTAAGGGACGTTTTATCCTACTTTGACATTAAAAATGAAATTCATTAGGACAAATTAGGCATCCGATATTAATCTTGCTCTTTATCCCTGATACTCCCTGCACATTTTCGTTTGATGACCTCATTCAAGAGGAGCTAGACAGCCACTCAAATGACTGTGCAGATGTAATAACCACAGGTCAGCATTGAAATCCTGCATGTATTGCTACAGGGAAGCAATACGGAACACCACCATTTTGTTGCCTTGCTAACATCCCTATGGTGATAGATACTGTACTCCCAGCACAGTCCAAGCTAGTCATTACAAATCCAGAGAATGGGGAACGTTCTAGAAGGGGACAGGTGATATGGAACGGTGAGGGCTGGACAGACAGAATAAGTAACCTAAAATAGCCGTTATCCTTGTCGAACCAATGAGGCGGCTGGCTTGGCGATTTCACTAGCTTTTCAGTCCTTGGTAAAGTTTGTGTGGCCTTCTTTGGTGTCTTGGCTCTCCAAACATTCAGCTGTCTCCACCGCTCAGTTCATATGCATGTGTGTGTCTGTGCATGTATATTTGTGTGAGTGTGTGGGTGTGTATTGGACATAATGCATTGCGCTGCATTAACCCACTCTTTTGACTTGTACATCTAGTGCTGAGAATACTCAATTGGAAGTCTTTGACGCATTGGCCCTTGAGGGCCCATGATGGGGGTTAGACTCAGAGTCGCTCTCTTGCTCCTCCTGCTGGCTGTGAGGTGCATAGCACATGAAGAATTCAAGAAGAACTGATGTGTTTGTGGATACCCAGGAATACCAGGAGACCCAGGCCACAACGGAATGCCAGGCCGAGATGGACGAGACGGGTTCAGAGGTGACAAGGGAGACCGAGGTAAGACAATGGCACATCCTCCTCTGTTAGATAAGTCTCAATTGAAATCAGCCTTTCTGGTCCCATGCTGATACATTTTTGAAAGTTCTTGGTCATTTTATTCATTAAAGGGGAAATCAGCATCACTGCACCAACAGGACAGAGTGGCCCCAAAGAAGACAAGGGGAGCTGGGTGAGACTGTATTTGATTTTATAACAGTTATCACCACTGGCTTTCTCTAACAAGCAGTATTAACATAATTATATTATCCTTGTATCTGCAGGTACGGCTGGCCTGGCAGGAATAAAGGGAAAATGGGGTGAGAATGGAGAGAAGGGGCCACCGGGGAAGATGGGGCCCCAAGGAGTCTCAGGGCACATGGGCCTCAAGGAGATCAGGTTACCAGGACCCCAGGGCCAAAAAGGGATTTAGGGCCTCTGGGACCTGAAGGCCAGAAGGGGGAGATCGGGTTCCAGGGGGCGGAGGCATCCAAGGGCCCTTGGTACCCCCAGGACGACCAGGTTCGAAGGGAGACCTCGGCCCCCCAGGGTTCAAAGGCAACATTGGTTACGACGGAGAGCAAGGGAATCAGGTGGCGAGACAGGGGACAAGGGGGAGAAGGGGGTACATCCCTCATCCCAAAAAGTGCGTTCTCAGTCGGTTTAACCGAATACACCAAACTCCCACCGGCGAACACGCCGATCAGGTTCGACAAGGTGATCTACAACAGGCAGAACCATTACTACGCACAGACCGGACGGTTCACCTGCGCTCTGGCTGGGGCCTACTAATTCACCTACCACATCACTGTGTTCTCCCATAATGTAAAAGTAGCATTAGTGAGAAACGGGTTGAAGGATAACTACACGAGCAGTGAGTAGTTATCCACACCATGGATAACTACACGAGCAGTGAGGACCAGGCAGCAGGTGGGGCTGTCCTGCCTGCACCTGGAGAAGGGGGACAAAGTGTGGCTGCAGGTGGCTGGAGGAGAGCTCTTTAACGGGCTGTTTGCTGATGAAGATGATGATACAACCTTCTCTGGGTTCCTGCTCTTCGGTGCAGATTAGGCCCACATGACTCAGTGAATTTGCTCATGGAATGTTACGTGGACAATTATTACCACCTGTTATAGATTAATGTAATAGCCTACAGTAATAAAACATGTTTTAATCAAATATGAATATAAATTACGTTTTCGTAATATTTTGATGCTACAGCTGATATAGCCTATTATAAGATCATATCTCCTCTGATAACTAACCAATCTATGACAGGTTTCATGTGACAAGTGTATCTTGTTTGATTTCAATACCATAATATACAATGTAAAATCCCATTGACTGTCTTTAATTTACTACTCCTGTGTACAATGTAATATGCTGGCTACAATATTCAGAAATCAATGTGTGCCAATAGGCTGTATCAGCTGGTGTAATGTCATGACTTCCTGGGTGCGGGAATGATTCGAATACTGGATGAGTTTCGCAATACCACAAACTGGAAGATCCTGTACTTTTTAAAAAGGCATTCCAAATGTTGGTGGCAGAAATGACGTCCAAAGACGCTAGCACTTATATATATAATACACGGCTGTTTTTTCTTAATGGAGCGCAACCTGCTATGGGCGTGCTTTACTGCAGTGTTCACGTTCCGTTTAACTTGGCTCTCGGCGGTGAGGGCCTCTTGCGGTCAGACCACAAAATAATCAGTGCAAAAGGTCCTTTGAGTAAATGTGGAACGCAAACTCCGCCCCCAAGCAATCACTGCAACAAGTGCACTGATGCCCCCCAGTAACGACAGCTCGAGCTCCAAAGAATCGACCAGCCTCTCACACTTGAGTACCAACGGATTTCTGAGTTTGTTTGAACCACTTTTATCATTTATCCACTTGCATAGCCAACGGCGGATGCTTACTTGCCTGAAACCTTTCACAAATTGAGCTTTCTGTTTTGTGAATATTTTAGAACTTCCTAGTTAGCTAACTAATGTTAGCCTACTGTTTCATGTTGCAAGGAGCGAAGTTAGCCATTTGTCTCGAGATCTTGCAAGCCAGTTTAACCAGCAGCAGTAGCCTGCTACTTCCGACATGTTTTCGTGTGTAATCATCGATTGCAGGACCCAGCAGACCTTTGGACTTAAGTAGCTAGCTTGCTAACTAACCATTTTAGTAAAGCGTTGACCGAGGATGGCTAACTAATCAACAAAAACAGCTGCTACTCTGTTGATGAGAAATATCGGTGGCACAGAACAACTCGACTATGAGAAGGGTAAGCAAATGTGACCAACTTGCAGTTCAATGCAATATCAATTGTTCTATTGTAAAAAAATATATATATATAAAAATGGCTTACATCAAACTGGTTAACTATTTTTATTTTTAGGATTTAAATGTGTCATTCAGTCAATATTGATCAAATTCGTTTGGGTTCTAGCATTGGCTTGTTTCTGTAACGTCAACGAAGCAAATAGGGGGGTTATTGTAGTGCATTACTCCCCCGGTTGTTATAGTGATGTGGGGGATGCCAGGCACTTCTATAGAGGTGGAGAGGACGGGTGGGGGCTCGGTCAACTACAAAGTCAGAGGTTTATGGCGAAAACATAAGTTAATTAAAAGCACAAATAAATGAGCACTTTTTCCTCGGGGGTGTTTTGCTGACTTACGCGGAAGAACTGTAACATAATCGCCTTTAACATGTCATTCTCCAGCTCTTTTTCATTTGAAAAATTCCCTGTTACTTATACTTCCTTTTCAGTATGGATTTGTAACAGTAGTAGATTGTTTCCCACTGAATGACATCTTTGTAGACTCGCAAACCCAACTGTCACGCGCCCGTACACCAGGGAGATGGAACCACAGAACAGTTCGAACTGTATAGATGGAGAGCTTTATTTAACTAGGCAAGTCACATTCGGGTCAGGTTCTATCCTGCGTCAGGGGAGAACTCTCATATCTGTTGTTAAGTAGTCTAGCTTAACATATCACACAAACTTTGCTAATTCATTCCAGTGTTCCAGTATCCATGTATTAACACTGGTATATAGGAGACAGTTTCTGTTTCACACACTTGGAAATCCACTGTGTCACAGCAGTGGGACTTATATGGATCTTTGGGATTGTCCAACTTTGTTTGAACTTTGCCTCATAAATGCTCATGTCCATGGTATCAGAGAAGCTTATGGGTAATTCCGTGTGAAAGTCAACCTGAGCATCCACAAGTAAGTTTTGTAATTTCCGAATGAAACCATAATTTTTCATATTGTTAAGTTCAGACTTTATTTGAAACATTTAAGTAGGAAATTGTATGAATTTTGACCATTACAAAGTATTGTAGCATACCAAGTCTCAAATGCTTTTCAGTCAAACATATTTTATGGCTTTTAGAACAGGCTCAGAGCTTGTTTTTCCACTCACAGCTGGCCCCAGTGTTAGTTATGAAGATCAGCTGTTAATGAAGGAATACAAACCTTCTTAAACACAACGCAATGCAGAGTGCCTATATACAGCCCTTAGCCGTGGTATATTAGCCATATACCACAAGCCCCCGAGGTGCCTTATTGCTATTATAAACTGGTTACCAACATAATTGGAACAGTAGAAATAAATATTTTGTTATACCCGTGGTATACGGTCTGATATACCATGGTTTTCAATATACCACGGCTTTCCAATCAGCATTCAGGGCTTGAACCAGTTTATAATTGTATATAGCCCACTCCTGTTGAATGCTGCTACTGTCTTGTTTGGTCAGATATTTATGTGTTTAGCATTCCTACATGTCCTAGTGTTCATATTAGCGTTTTGTCCTCTGAGCTTGGTGTTGGATTTCCCATTCAGGGCGTTCTGACAGACCACAGACAGTAGCATATCAGGTGCATGTGTGAACGAGACGGAGAAAGTGGGTGACACCTTCTACCCAATACCTGGCTTCCCACGATCAAGATGGGGGGGGGTGTGGTCTCTCTCGGTATGCCCTCTGTCATAAGAAAAGGAATTGGGTCATTGTGAGAAATGGCTTCAATAAGAAACATGTGCTTATTTAGGAGGGTGCAGTGTTACAGAACATTCAGACAGAAATGGGCTATATTGTTGAGATCAAATAAAACTTGAACTTTGCTATGGAGAATAGTCAATTGTCAGCTGCTCTATATTGGACATTTCTATCGGCAGCATCTTGGAACATTTAGGAGTAGGCTACTGCTTGCATGCAGGCCTGAGCTAGTCAGATTCCATAAATCACCCCAAATGGCAAACAACTGGGCAATAAGAGATTGTGCCGTGTATATAGAGATTAGTGAATCTGCCCTGCGCCAGGCTTAGGATGATTCTTGTGAACAAGCACATAGACAAGGCTGCCAGTGCCCTATCTTTGGAAATCACTTCCTCAGAATTTAGATGCAATTCTATATAGGCTAAATGATAAAAGATGACTTAAAGACATTTTAACAGTTATAAAGGGCAGACTGATGGGAGGAAAGTGAATTATTTTCCCTCCCTGATAGAGCAGTCTACTATATACACAATTAGCAGGCGCTCTCTGTGAACTAGATTCCATCTGATTCCTTGTATAAATGGCATCCATAGATATCGTTTTCTGAGTATACTTTATATAACCTAGAAACACTTGGTTCTAAATTCCATATGATTTTACATGGATCCACCAATATGGTGGAATATTTAAATGATTCATTCCAATAAGCTGGAGTCTAGAGTTGTTTTTCAGTAGCTGTAGAGTGCAGTACTCCTCTGGTTGTAAAATCTGATAAGGTTGGTAGGCAAAGGACTGTATTGAAGGTTGGTTTGTTGTTGGTATGGGCTTAAGAAACAGATTGTAATTTTGGTGCGCATAGTAAGGAGTCATGAGTGCATTCAGATGTGTTCCGCGCCAAATCTTCTTCACAATAGACAAACGGGCTTGTTCTGTTCCGGAAAACCCAGGGTATGACGCAATGTCATCTTGTAGTGTACATCAAACATAGTGATTATAAACGTTGACCCTGTATATGACATGAGTTTTATGTATGATGTGGAAATGTGAAGTGCACATTTGGAACCACGGGTGTTTGGTTTACTTGTATGACATCAAAGCTGTATTTATTATAATCCTCAACATCTCATCATTCAAATTACATTGAGTTCTCTTAATTTACAGCATTTCCTCACCAAGACAACAAAAAACAACTGTCAGTCAAAACTCATACAGCGCTGTGAAGCGCAGAGCCTGAGCCCTGATGTCGTTTATGGCATGTTACTGTACAGCCACTGTGCTCCAATTTAGGAGCTTATCAATGCCCAAATCTGCCATTTTTGAACTTGTATATGGGTACGAGTGTAAAGGGTTAATAGATCAATAAGAAAATGTTCCAAACCTCTCTGCCAAAAACAGCTCGTTTTCAGTTTGCTCTTTGCTATGAAGCTATTTTTGTTTCTTTTTGATCATTTTAATTGAAATCAACCACAGTAAGGTACTTAAAAACCTCTTAAGGTTAGAACCCTTTTTTTTTTCAATTTTTGCCTAAAGTGACATACCCAAATCTAACTGCCTGTAGCTCAGGACCTGAGCAAGGATATGCATATTCTTGATATCATTTGAAAGGAAACACTTTGAAGTTTGTGGAAATGTGAAATGAATGTAGGAGAATATAACACATTAGATCTGGTAAAAGTTAATACAAAGAAAAAACATGTGTTTTTTTTTGTACCATCATCTTTGAAATGTAAGAGAACGGCCATAATGTATTATTCCAGCCCAGGTGCAATTTAGATTTTGGCCACTATGGTAGCAGTGTTTGTGCAAAGTTTTAGACTGATCCAATGAACCATTGCATTTCTGTTCAAAATGTTGTATCAAGACTGCCCAAATGTGCCTAATTGGTTTGTTAATACATTTTCAAGTTCATGACTGTGCACTCTCCCCAAACAATAGCATGGTATTCTTTCACTGTAATAGCCACTGTAAAATGGAGAGTGCAGTTAGATTAACATGAATTTAAGCTTTCTGCCAATATCAGATATGTCTAATTTTCTTGTTACTTAGAACCTCATGCTAATCGCATTAGCCTACGTTAGCTCAACCGTCCCGCGGGGGACCCACCAATCCTGTAGAGGTTTTGTTGCCCAGAAATGATTTGATATTGAGATAAAAAAAATGTCTGCATTGGACCTTTTAAGGCAAACCAATGAGCACATGGCACACAATGGGGGCAATTAAACAATAATGTGCCTAAAGGAACAATATAACAGGAACATAAAAAACAGCAAACATCCATATAAAAGGTAAGAAATAACTGAACTGATACTGACAGGTAGGTTTGTCAGGCTGCCACTGATTCTCTTCAGGTGAGGCCATTTAAAGGTAGAGTGGGGTGTGGCAGAAGTCCTGCCTCTGGAACAGGAAGTGGATTGGTTGGTGGGAAAGTCTACGTGAGTGGGTGGAATTTCCCAAACTGGTCGAAAGGCTTCCCTGATTCGGGCTACACAGTGCCTTCAGAAAATATTTACACCCCTGGACTTTGTCCATGTTTTGTCTTACAGCCTAAATTGATTAAATGTAGATGGGTTTTTTTCTTCAATGGCCTACATACAATACCCCATAATGTCAAAATGGAATCATGTTTTTTTTTAACAAATTAATAGAAAATGAAAAGCTGAAATGTCTTGAGTCAATAAATATTCAACCCTTTTGTTATGGCAAGCCTAAATAAGTTTATTTTTTATTTTTTATTTTTTCACCTTTATTTAACCAGGTAGGCTAGTTGAGAACAAGTTCTCATTTGCAACTGCGACCTGGCCAAGATAAAGCATAGCAGTGTGAACAGACAACAACACAGAGTTACACATGGAGTAAACAATAAACAAGTCAATAACATGGTAGAAAAAAGAGAATCTATATACAATGTGTGCAAAAGGCATGAGGTAGGCAATAAATCGAATAATTACAATTTAGCAGATTAACACTGGAGTGATAAATCATCAGATGATCATGTGCAAGAAGAGATACTGGTGTGCAAAAGAGCAGAAAAGTAAATAAATAAAAGCAGTATGGGGGTGAGGTAGGTAAGTTGGGTGGGTAGTTTACAGATGGACTATGTACAGCTGCAGCGATCGGTTAGCTGCTCGGATAGCAGATTTTTAAAGTTGTTGAGGGAGATAAAAGTCTCCAACTTCAGAGATTTTTGCAATTCGTTCCAGTCGCAGGCAGCAGAGAACTGGAAGGAAAGGCGTCCAAATGAGGTTTTGGCTTTAGGGATGATCAGTGAGATACACCTGCTGGAGCGCGTGCTACGGGTGGGTGTAGCCATCGTGACCAGTGAACTGAGATAAGGCGGCACTTTACCTAGCATAGCCTTGTAGATGACCTGGAGCCAGTGGGTCTGACGACGAACATGTAGCGAGGGCCAGCCGACTAGGGCATACAGGTCGCAGTGGTGGGTCGTATAAGGTGCTTTAGTAACAAAACGGATGGCACTGTGATAGACTGCATCCAGTTTGCTGGAGTAAATTTGCTTAAGTCACAAGTTGTGTACTCGGTGTGCAATAATAAGGTGTAACATGATTTTTGAATGATTACCTCATCTCTACCCCACACATACAACTATCAGTAAGGTCCCTCACTTGAGCAGTGAATTTCAAACAGATTCAACCATAAAGACCAGGGAGGTTTTCAAATGCCTCTTAAGGTAGGGCACCTATTGATAGATTTTAAAAAGGGGGGAAAAAGACATTGAATATTCCTTTGAGCATGGTGAAGTTATTACACTTTGGATGGTGTGTCAATACACCCAGTCATTACAATGATACAGTGTCCTTTAATGGCTTTGATGGGAGAACTGAGGATGGATCAACAACATTGTAGTTACTCCACAATACTAACCTAATTGACAAAGTGAAAAGAAGGAAGGAAGCCTGTACGGAATACAAAATATTAAAAAAAATGCATACTTTTTGTAAAACTGCTGAAAATGTTGCTTGGGACAAACACAACACATTACTGAGTACCACTCTTCATATTTTCAAGCATGGTCGTGGCTGCATCATGTTATGGGTATGTTTGTCATCGGCAAGGACTACATAGTTTTTTTTAATGATAAGTAACGAATAGAGCTATGCACCGGGAAAAGCTGGTTGTCTGCTTTCAGACTGGGAGGCAAATTCACATTTCAGCAGGACAATAACCTAAAATTCAAGGCTAAATCAACATTGGAGTTGCCTTCCAAGACGACCTTGAATGTTCCCGAGTGGCCTAGTTACAATTTTGCTAGCATGTTTTCACCTTGTCATTATGGGGTATTGTGTATAGTTGGGGGGGGGGTTATTTAATACATTTTGAATTCAGTCTGTAACACAAAATGTGGAATAAATCATGAGGTGTGAATACTTTCTGAAGGCATTATGTATTATATATGACAAACTCATATTGTGTGTTGCTTTTTGACTGCGCCATAGAGGAAACAAGTGCTGCACATACTGGTAAAGCCCCTTGATTAGTCCTGGGAGAGGAACATGCACATGCTGAACGGGGCTTGGTGTAGGGAGCCATCTGTGTTTCCTTTAACTCAGAGAAACTCCACTTCTCTTTGGACCACAGAATGGGTAGTTTTACTTACACACACACACACACACACACACACACATACAATCACTCCATGTGTAGTCCACTTAGGTCTGTTTTTATTTTACTTTTAACTGTGCAAGCGAGTTAAGAACACATTTTTATTTACAATGACCCCCTACTGGGGAACAATGCGTTAACTGCCTTGTTCAGGGGCAGAATTACAGATTTTTACCTTGTCAGCTCTGGGATTCGATCCAGCAATCTTTCAGTTACTGGCCCAACGCTCTAACCACTAGGCTACCTGCCGCCCCAGTTTCATGCCCGATAATCTCATACGTATCAGCGTGGCTAACATGGAAGGTCTCCTACATGCGTATCAGCGTGGCTAACATGGAAAGTATCCTACATACAGTGGGGAGAACAAGTATTTGATACACTGCCGATTATGCAGGTTTTCCTACTTACAAAGCATGTAGAGGTCTAATTTTTATCATATGTACACTTCAACTGTGAGACGGAATCTAAAACAAAAATCCAGAAAATCACATTGCATGATTTTTAAGTAATTAATTTGCATTTTATTGCATGACATAAGTACTTGATCACCTACCAACCAGTAAGAATTCCGGCTCTCACAGACCTGTTAGTTTTTCTTTAAGAAGCCCTCCTGTTCTCCACTCATTACCTGTATTAACTGCACCTGTTTGAACTCGTTACCTGTATAAAAGACACCTGTCCACACACTCATTCAAACAGACTCCAACCTCTCCACAATGGCCAAGACCAGAGAGCTGTGTAAGGACACCAGGGATAACATTGTAGACCTGCACAAGGCTGGGATGGGCTACAGGACAATAGGCAAGCAGCTTGGTGAGAAGGCAACAACTGTTGGCGCAATTATTAGAAAATGGAAGAAGTTGAAGATGACGGTCAATCCCCCTCGGTCTGGGGCTCCATGCAAGATCTCACCTCGTGGGGCATCAATGATCATGAGGAAGGTGAGGGATTAGCCCAGAACTACACGGCAGGACCTGGTCAATGACCTGAAGAGAGCTGGGACCACAGTCTTATAGAAAACCATTAGTAACACACTATGCCGTCATGGATTAAAATCCTGCAGCGCACGCAAGGTCCCCCTGCTCAAGCCAGCGCATGTCCAGGCCCGTCTGAAGTTTGCCAATGACCATCTGGATGATCCAGAGGAGGAATGGGAGAAGGTCATGTGGTCTGATGAGACAAAAATAGAGCTTTTTGATCTAAACTCCACTCGCCGTGTTTGGAGGAAGAAGGATGAGTACAACCCCAAGAACACCATCCCAACCGTGAAGCATAGAGGTGGAAACATCATTCTTTGTGGATGCTTTTTTGCAAAGGGGACAGGACGACTGCACCGTATTGAGGGGAGGATGGATGGGGCCATGTATCGCGAGATCTTGGCCAACAACCTCCTTCCCTCAGTAAGAGCATTGAAGATGGGTCGTGGCTGGGTCTTCCAGCATGACAACGACCCGAAACACACAGCCAGGGCAACTAAGGAGTGGCTCCGTAAGAAGCATCTCAAGGTCCTGGAGTGGCCTAGCCAGTCTCCAGACCTGAACCCAATACAAAAATCTTTGGAGGGAGCTGAAAGTCCGTATTGCCCAGCGACACCCCCGAAACGTGAAGGATCTGGAGAGGGTCTGTATGGAGGAGTGGGCCAAAATCCCTGCTGCAGAGTGTGCAAACCTGGTCAAGAACTACAGGAAACGTATGATCTCTGTAATTGCAAACAAAGGTTTCTGTACCAAATATTAAGTTCTGCTTTTCTGATGTATCAAATACTTATGTCATGCAATACAATTCAAATTATTTACTTAAAAATCCTACAATGTGATTTTCTGGATTTTTGTTTTAGATTCCGTCTCTCACAGTTGAAGTGTACCTATGATAAAAATTACAGAACTCTACATGCTTTGTAAGTAGGAAAACCTGCAAAATCGGCAGTGTATCAAATACTTGTTCTCCCCACTGTACGTATCAGCGTGGCTAACATGGAAGGTCTCCTACATACGTATCAGCGTGGTTAACATGAAAGGTCTCCTACATGCGTGGCTAACATGGAAGGTCTCCTACATACGTATCAGCGTGGCTAACATGGAAGGGATACAAAGAATAAACAATTTGCATATTTTCACTAGTTCAGTTGGTTTTTAGTGTTTTAATAAGTTATTTTTCCTGAACATGTTTATCTCTGGTCAGGACAGCACTGATGAGCCTGGCTAGCTAGTTTCGATCACTCAGATAAGCAGACAACCAGTAAAATGAGCAGCTTACCAAAGAATGGCTGTGCTAGTGCTTTTGGCCAATTCTGTCTGGGTCCCATGGCTTAGCTACCAAAATGAGAAACCGCTAGAGAAGTGGCTTTTCCCTTGATATTCTCTGTCTAGCCGTCTATTTAGTTTAACTCTCCGTTCATCTCTGCCCAATTAGCTTGAACTTGGCCCGGGGCAGGACATACGTTGGCTCTGTGAAGCTGAATTGGGGGCTGGAGTTCACTAATGATTATATGTTTATGACCCCTTACATAAGGCTGTGACTTTATCAGCCCAAAGGGAAGGGAGTTGATGATCAAGAGAATGCCTGCCTACGTGTCCGTCTGTCCGTCCCCTACTGTGTGTGTGTGGGGGGGAACATGTATACTGAGTAGGCCTTGACAGTGTCTTCTGAAGTATGTGTAAATGTGCATGTCTTTCAGTTTGTGTGACCCCAGCCCTCCTCTCTCTGGGAGTCTAATCTGAGGCTGGCTCCAGCTGGCAGTCGTGTGGGGGGCTACTCTTCTCTCCTCTCTCTTAATTAACTCTGGGCCTGAGAGCCAGAGCACCACTAGCTCCCAGACTTCACTTGCAACCACACAGGAACACTGACCTGACCTGGAAAGGTAGCCCCAGAGAACCACTCACATTCAGCTTCCATATTATTCAAGCATATCTTAAATGGCCTGCATAGTGCTGTAGTACAGTTGAAGTCAGAAGTTTACATACACTTAGGTTGGAGTCATTAACTCGTTTTTCAACCACTCCACAAATTTCTTGTTAACAAACTATAGTTTTGGCAAGTCAGTTAGGACATCTACTTTGTGAATGACACAAGTAATTTTTCCAACGATTGTTTACAAACAGATTATTTCACTTATAATTCACTGTATCACAATTCCAGTAGGTCAGAAGTTTACATACACTAAGTTGACTGTGCCTTTAAACAGATTGGAAAATTCCAGAAAATTATCATGGCTTTAGAAGCTGATAGGCTAATTGACATAATTTGAGTCAATTGGAGGTGTACCTGTGGATGTATTTCAAGGCCTACCTTCAAACTCAGTGCCTCTTTGCTTGACATCATGAGAAAATCAAAAGAAATCAGCCAAGACCTCAGTTTTTTTTTTTTGCTGAGACCTCCACAAGTCTGGTTCATCCTTGGGAGAAATTTCCAAACGTCTAAAGCAGGGGTGTCAAAGTCAAATGGACGGAGGGCCAAATAAAAAATTTAGCTACAAGCCGAGGGCCGGACTGTTCGAATGTTCATTGAAAAAATTTTAAATGACGCATATAGTCTAGTGAACCTAATTGAACCTACTGAAAACCTAACAAATATATTCCAATATGATCAGATAAATAAAGCAATATTTTCTTATGGCTCTGTCAGTAATCTTTAATTTTCAACAGACACAAAAGACAAATTTCCTTTATATAAAAATCCCCATAACATGAACATTAAATGAAAGAAACCGGTATTCAAGGCACCATCAGTAGCCTATATTTTCTATTTTAGCAAAAGTGGGCTAAATTTACTTCAAAGAAAAAAACAATAATAGCAATTTTCTATCATCCACTCAACTGAAATATTTTTAAAATATAATTGGATTGAAATACAATAAAATAAAGTGCAAAAATCTATTAATCAAAAACAACACTTTGTTTAAGGAGAAGTAACATGCAGTGAAAACAAATATTAAACTTTAACTTTTAAACTTGAACTGAGTAAAAACTCTAAATATGTGATTGCACAGTAATGTTCACTTGTTTGAGGTTGAGGGTGATACTTGGTGGTGTCCCATCTTTTCCACAAGTTCATCAATGTTCGGGGTAAGGCTCTGAGCTGAGGAAATCCTCAGAATTGAGTGGAGGTGTTCAGCAGTAAGTCGACTTCTGTGTGATGTTTTGTTCAGGTTCATCAAAGAAAACAGTTGTTCACACAGGTATGTGCTGCCAAACATAGACAACGTTTGAGCAGCCTGGATGCGCAGCTGGGGCATTGTGTCGGGGAGGAAACGGGCGAACTCCGCAGCACCCACTGCCGCATATTTTGCCCTCAGTGCATCATTGCATTGGAGGTCAATCAACTCCATTTGGAGGTTTGGTGGTGAGCTTTCCACGTCAACAGCAAATGGGTTACCGAGCAGTTCCAACCTGCTTTTTTGTGCTTCAAAGTCAGCAAATCGGCGTCGAAAGTCAGCGGCAAGCATACCTATTTTATCAGCCAACTGTGCGCTCGGGAATGCACTGGTAGAGAGCTTCTCTTTCATGGTCTGGCAGCTGGGAAAGTGGCTCAAATTTTCTTTCCGCATCTGCGTCTCCCACAGAGTCAGTTTGGTTTTAAATGCCTTCACTGTACTGTACATATCAGAGATGACATGATCCCGACCCTGCAGCTGCAAGTTCATTGCATTCAGATGACTCGTAATGTCACACAGAAAAGCCATTTCACACAGAAACATTTCGTCTCGGAGTTGTGTTGTGTCTTTCCCTTTGCTGTCCAAGAACAGACAAATCTCCTCACGAAGCTCGAAACATCTTTGAAGCACCTTTCCCTGGCTTAGCCATCGCACCTCTGTGTGATAAGGCAAATCACCATGCTCCGTTTCTAACTCCGTCAGAAATGCCTTGAACTGGCGGTGATTCAAACCTTTGGCTCTGATAAAGTTAACTGTGCGCGTGATGATGCTCATTACATGCTCCATTTTCAAGGCTTTACCGCACAACGCTTCCTGGTGTATGATACAATGATAAGCTGTCAGCTCACCTGTCGCGTTTTCCTCTTGCATCTTTTCCCGTATCTTCGCCACCAGTCCGCTCCTGTGTCCACACATCGCAGGTGCTCCGTCGGTTGTCAAACCCACGAGTTTTTCCCAAGGCAGCTCCATCTCATTTACACATCTTGACACCTCTTCATACAAATCATGCCCCGTAGTTGTGCCATGCATAGGACGTAAAGCCAAAAACTCCTCTGTCACGCTTAGGCTGGAGTCCACTCCGCGGATGAAAATTGACAACTGGGCAATGTCAGAAATGTCAGTGCTCTCATCCACAGCCAAGGAATATGCAATGAAATCTTTTCCCTTTTTCACAAGCTGCTCTTTTAGATTGATGGACAACTGGTCTACTCTCTCGGCAATGGTGTTTCTGCTCAGACTCACATTTAAAAAGAGTTGCCTTTTTTCTGGGCAAACTTCGTCACAAACTTTAATCATGCAGTTTTTGATGAAATCCCCCTCCGTAAATGGCCGGGCTGATTTAGCGATCTCTTCTGCCAAAATAAAACTGGCCTTGACAGCAGCCTGGCCTTGTGATTTGGCTTTTTTGAACAGAGCCTGTCGAGATTTGAGGCCTCGTTTTAATTCCTCTGCCTTTTGTAGCCTTTGTTCCATGTCCATATTCTTGTTTTTGTCCGCGTGTTTCGTTTCATAATGTCGTCTCAGATTATACTCTTTCAGTACCGCCACACTTTCTCCACACAGAAGACACACAGGTTTTCCAGCTACCTCCGTGAACATATACTCCGACTCCCACCTTGTTTGAAACCCCCGGTTCTCAGTGTCCACCTTCCGTTTTGCCATTTTTGATGGGTATCTGAAAGTTAATTTTACTGTGATGCTGACGACTGCTGTGCCAATAAATATTGAAATGAAGCAGCCTACTGCTCGGTGCGTCACCGTTGCATTGTGGGAAATGTAGTATTGGTGCGTGTAAAAGATCTGCGGGCTGCCGGCTTGCTGCGGTCTGCGGGCCGGTTCTAATAATAAATCAAGATCATCCCAGGGGCCGTAAAAAACCTTCTCGCGGGCCGGATGTGGCCCGCGGGCCTTGACTCTGACATATGTGGTCTAAAGGTACCACGTTCATCTGTACAAACAATAATACGCAAGTATAAACACCATGGGACCACACAGCCGTCATACCGCTCAGGAAGGAGACGTGTTCTGTCTCCTAGAGATGAAGGTACTTTGGTGCGAAAAGTGCAAATCAATCCCAGAACAACAGCAAAAGGACCTTGTGAAGATGCTGGAGGAAACGGGTACAAAAGTATCTATATCCACAGTAAAACAAGTCCTATATCTACATAACCTGAAAGGCTGCTAAGCAAGGAAGAAGCCACTGCCTCAAAACCGACATAAAAATGCCAGACTACGGTTTGCAACTGCACATGGGGACAAAGATTGTACTTTTTGGAGAAATGCTCTTTGGTTTTATGGAGCAAAAATAGAACTGTTTGGCCATAATGACCATCGTTATGTTTGGAGGAAAAAGGGGAGACTTGCAAGCCGAAGAACACCATCCCAACCGTGAAGCATGGGGGTGGCAGCATCATGTTGTGGGGGTGCTCTGCTGCAGGAGGGACTGGTGCACTTCACAAAATAGATGGCATCATGACGTAGGAAAATTGTGGAAATATTGAAGCAACTCCAGACATCAGTCAGGAAGTTAAAGCTTGGTTGTAAATGGGTCTTCCAAATGGACAATGACCCCTAGCATACTTCCAATGTTGTGACAAAATGGCTTAACCTCTTTGTGATACCTCCCACCTTCTCTCAATTTCCGCCTGAAGACATACCCAAATCTAACTGTCTGTAGCTCAGGCCCAGAAGCAAGGATATGCATATTCTTGGTATCATTTGAAAGGAAACACTGAAATTTGTGGAAATGTGAATTGAATGTAGGATAATATAACACCATAGATCTGGTAGAAGACAATACAGTGGCCTGCTGGAGGTCATTTTGCAGGGTGCTGGCAGTGCACCTCCTTGCACAAAGGCGGAGGTAGCGGTCCTGCTGCTGGGTTGTTGCCCTCCTACGGCCTCCTCCACGTCTCCTGATGTACTGGCCTGTCTCCTGGTAGCACCTCCATGCTCTGGACACTACGCTGACAGACACAGCAAACCTTTTTGCCACAGCTCGCATTGATGTGCCATCCTGGATGAACTGCACTACCTGAGCCACTTGTGTGGGTTGTAGACTCTGTCTCATGCTACCACTAGAGTGAGAGCACCGCCAGCATTCAAAAGTGACCAAAACATCAGCCAGGAAGCATAGGAACTGAGAAGTGGTCTGTGGTCACCACCTGCAGAATCACTCCTTTTTTGGGGGTGTCTTGCTAATTGCCTATAATTTCCACCTTTTGTCTATTCCATTTGCACAACAGTATGTGAAATTTATTGTCAATCAGTGTTGCTTCCTAAGTGGACAGTTTGATTTCACAGAAGTGTGATTGACTTGGAGTTACATTGTGTTGTTTAAGTGTTCCCTTTATTTTTTTGAGCAGTGTATATAGAGTAGGGAACCTCAATCATTTTGGTGGTCTGTTGTTCTATTCCATGTTTAGATAAAATACATGTAAATAAATATCTCATATACAGACACACAGATTATATATAGAGTAGGGAACCTCAATCATTTTTGTGATCTGTTGTTCTATTCCATGTTTAGAATAAATAAAAATTGTTTAGAATAAAATAAAAATATCTCAAACAACTCAAATGAATAATATTTGATACAAAAACATTTCTTCAAATTGGGAGTCCAAACTTGCCTCACAATCTGACATCTTCTTGTAAATCTGTGTCACTTTTTCTATTAATTTTGTCAATAATATCATGTAGATCTGTATAGCTGGACTCTGCCTTTGATTTTCCAATTTTACTAGCCATAATTCTTTCAATAAAATAGCGGAAAATGATCTCGACTCAATACTGCTACGCGGAAACAAAGTGGCGCCTTCAGGTAGAAATTTCAATGGTGAATGGCTGTGTAACGCTCGACTTTCGTTCAAGAGCTGGTCTTCCCGGATATAACCATTAGATATTGCCGTTTACCTCAGCTCATTGGCTATCTACCAAGCTAGATTTCAAGATGATCAGTGGTCATTGGGCCGAAATACAGTCAATCAAAGAAGCACTGGTCATATCATTGGCGCGAAATGAGGTCATTGTTTGGTGTGTTCAAATCAGTTCCTTACGGTCAATACGTCCCGTAAAAATAACCATCAGGTATGGTTGTGTTACTAACAGAGGATTGCAATGATACCAACTATGACTAGATAAACATACATTTAGTGTGAGTAATTACATCGAATGTGTCGTCGAAAGTTGAAGGAGACGGAACTCATGACACAAGCCTTTTAAAAATTGTGTTATGCTATAAAAATGGATTTAATCGAACAAAACAAGCATTTATTGTGAAGATTGAAACTTTTGTATTGCCAAAAGAAGAAGATCTTCAAAGGTAATTGATTATTTTATTGCTATTTCTGACTTTTGTGCAGCTACTGCTTGGTTGGAAAATGCTAGTTATACTTGTGTGTGCGGCGCGCTGTCATCAGATTATCGTAAGGTATGCTTTCGCCGAAAAGTATTTTTGAAATCTGACACAGCGGTTGGATTAAGAAGAAGTTAAGCTTTTAAATGATGTTAGATACATGTATTTACAAGAACGTTTAATACTACGAATGGTGTATTTAGAATCTTTGCGCTCTGCTATTTCACCGGATGTTAGCCAGTTGGGATGCTAACGTCCCACCTAGCCTAGAGAAGTTAAGGACAACAAAGTCAAGGTATTGGAGTGGCCATCACAAAGCCCTTGACCTCAATCCCATTGAAATTTGTGGTCAGAACTGAAAAAGCATGTGCGAGCAAGGAGGCCTACAACCTGACTCAGTTACATCAGCTCTGTCAGGAGGAATGGGCCAAAATTCACCCAACTTATTGTGGGAAGCTTGTGGAAGGCTACCTGAAGCATTTGACCCATGATAAACAGTTTAAAGGCAATGCTACCAAATACTAATTGAGTGTATGCAAACCTCTGACCCATTGGGAATGCGATGAATTAAATTAAAGCTGAAATATATCATTCTCTCTACTATTATTCTGACATTTTACATTCAAATAAAGTGGTGATCCTAACTGACCTAAGACAGGCAATTTTTACAAGGATTAAATGTCAGGAATTGTGAAACTGTATTTGGCTAAGGTGTATGTAAACTTCCGACTTCAACTGTATGTACTAGTTGTACTAAGAGGGTATAGTAGCAGCTAGTACGGTAAGAGGTTCCACTGTCCTACGCCGCTTATTGTGCTGGCCAGGGTAAAACTACACACAATAAGTTGGCTGATCTCTAGATTTTAAGTCCAACTCCTTTGAAACAGAACCCTATGATGTATCGTGCCAAATAAAGCAGGTCCCAACTGGGCTGTGGATGTTGGCACCAGGCTGAGAGAAGCCATAGGGGTAGTGTGCATTGTGCAAGGTAGTGGAGCGGGTGGTAGAGTGGGAAGATAAGATGAGTATGAGGTAATGCATTGATAGAGGACTGCCTTGGCGTGCCCTTTCAGTGCTAGAGTAGTCTCTTTCATTCCCCAACCTTGTCTTACTTAGGGCTGCCAATATGGACAAAATATCAGGTCACGATATTTGTCACATTTTTTGGCGGTATTTCATGTTTTTGAATAATCCATGTTCTAAATATGCTTTCTCATTAGTTCATGACCCTAGTGTGACAACACATACATTATAAGGGATTTCAATGGGGCTTTCTCCATTTATACTGTTCAATCCAACTCCAAACAAAAATCATTTTCAGCATTTATACATTTCTGCATTTCCTTCACTTTTACTATCATTTCCCACACTGTTTCACACAGCATGATATGGGCAAAAACATCTAGGCCTAGTTAATTTGTAAGTTGTTGGAATCATGGAAATATAGTGATTTATTCTATAGTTTGAATATAGTGGGTAGCACCTAGAATACATTGTTTGACATGACAACGAATTAATGAACCAGGGAGGAATTATTGACAGGGTGGGAACCAAAATGTTGGTCAGTGTTTCCTAATTAGAGGTTACATTACATGTTTTAGCCAGCTAGCCAACATATTCATGCATCGCATATTCCTCTCTGATAAGCATGTTTGTGCAACGCTTTCTTATCTAGGTTTACACCAGCAATGGTACCAGTCTGTATTAGCTTAGCTAGTTACATTTGCTGTGACTTAGCTGGCCAACATGCTAAATGTACTAACTGGCGATTAGCATTAGCGGCTAACACAAATTATTTTAACAAGACCTTGCTAAGAAAAGACAAACTAGTAAACAGTAGTTTTCAGACCGTAAGATACACAAACAAATAATGTAATTATAGACTGCTTGTGGAAAGCAGAGTGAACGGCAGGAAATTGCTGGTGACTCCGTGGTGGAACAACTGCAGGGCTGCAGTTAGCGGCATGCAGCAGCAAATGGAGTAAACTATAAAAACGGACATTATACGTGCCGGAGTTGCATATCACATTTAACAAACCAAACATTGAAATACTGTTATAGAAGGTAGAGTAAAAATCCAAACCAGTCCGTGCATCAATTCCAGTATATAGTCAAATACGGTACACCTTCCAGCCCTAGTTTTACTGGAGAGCCTAGAAGAATGGTATGTAACGGTGGTAGTGGGAGTTAGTTTATAGCAGGGGTTTTCTTCTGTTTACAATAGTGGTGAGAGAGAGTGATGGAGAGACGTGGGTGAATTGTCAGCAAAGGTAGCATTGAGAATCAGTTTGGTAAAAGAGTATGCTAACATCATGTAGTCTACCTCCCACTCTCAGGTGCTAGAGCAGGGTGAGCCACTTTGATGGGGATGTGGCCCACACAAAAAATCTGAACTGATGAGGTGGCTTGTGGGTCTGTTTGCCCACATCCAAACCCACACATGCAGTCAGGCCCTAGCCTTTTGGGGGCCCTAAGCAACATTTTGTTGGGACAGCGGAGAGAGAAAAGATTCAGCACATTTGGCAATGGGGTGTAGAGATTTTACAATTTTATAACTAATTTCATGTAATTCTACTCATTTTGCCATTGTGCAGAGACACATTTTTAAGTTTTACAGCTAACTTCCTGCAATCCTACACATTTTGCCGTAGGGTGGAGAGATGTTTTAAATATGATATCTGAGTGAGAGTGACTAACAAAATCAATGGGGTCCCCCCGGTTGTTAATTCGACCATGCTTACTGCAATTTCAGATAGCTGGCTAGACCAATCTAAACATTTTTTGCTGACATAACAAGAGAGAAACTGCTGATGCACAACCACATTTTGAAATTGCACCTTGTGTATTCTACTATTCTAACTCTACAGTAAGTTGAGACCCCAACTGAATTCTTTTATTTTTTATAATGATAATAATTGTTCCTGTTTTTGGAAATTGGTCCGCGGGCCTACAAAAGGAGGGCTGCGGGCCACCAGTTGCCCATCCCTGTGCTACAGAGAGGAAAAGCTCAGTGCAAGTCTGTGCCAGACAAAGGCAGGCAAATCAATCACATTTGGTCCTGAAATGCCCAGTTAAACTGGGCATTTCAGGACATTTAAACTGGGCATTTCAGGACATTTAAACTGGGCATTTCAGGACATTTAAACTGGGCATTTCAGGACATTTAAACTGGGCATTTCAGGATATTTAAAGTGTCCTGAAATGCCCAGTTTAAATGTCCTGAAATTTAGCCATGAAGTCTGTATTTGATTAAAGGTTCAGAGCTACTGTGAGATCAATTGAGTTGCTGTGAAATGGGGAGGGAGAGGGCGAAATGGAGAGGGAGAGGGCGAAATGGAGAGGGAGAGGGCGAAATGGAGAGGGAGAGGGCGAAATGGAAATGGAGAGGGAGAGGGCGAAATGGAGAGGGAGAGGGCGAAATGGAGAGGGAGAGGGCGAAATGGAGAGGGAGAGGGCGATATGGAGAGGGAGAGGGCGATATGGAGAGGGAGAGGGCGATATGGAGAGGGAGAGGGCGATATGGAGAGGGAGAGGGCGATATGGAGAGGGAGAGGGCGATATGGAGAGGGAGAGGGCGATATGGAGAGGGAGAGGGCGATATGGAGAGGGAGAGGGCGATATGGAGAGGGAGAGGGCGATATGGAGAGGGAGAGGGCGATATGGAGAGGGAGAGGGCGATATGGAGAGGGAGAGGGCGATATGGAGAGGGAGAGGGCGATATGGAGAGGGAGAGGGCGATATGGAGAGGGAGAGGGCGATATGGAGAGGGAGAGGGCGATATGGAGAGGGAGAGGGCGATATGGAGAGGGAGAGGGCGATATGGAGAGGGAGAGGGCGATATGGAGAGGGAGAGGGCGATATGGAGAGGGAGAGGGCGATATGGAGAGGGAGAGGGCGATATGGAGAGGGAGAGGGCGATATGGAGAGGGAGAGGGCGATATGGAGAGGGAGAGGGCGATATGGAGAGGGAGAGGGCGATATGGAGAGGGCGATATGGAGAGGGCGAAATGGAGAGGGCGAAATGGAGAGGGCGAAATGGAGAGGGCGAAATGGAGAGGGCGAAATGGAGAGGGCGAAATGGAGAGGGCGAAATGGAGAGGGCGAAATGGAGAGGGCGAAATGGAGAGGGCGAAATGGAGAGGGCGAGGGCGAGGACGCGAGGGCGAAATGGAGAGGGAGAGGGCGAGGGGAGGAGGGCGAAATGGAGAGGGCGCGAGGGCGAAATGGGGAGGGAGAGGGCGAAATGGAAATGGAGAGAGGAGTGTGGAGACTAGGAGTCAAGTGGAGAGAGAGAGAGAGAGAGAGAGAGAGAGGGGGGGAGGGGGAGAGAGAGGGGGAGAGAGACACACGTGTAGAGAAGGGGATTGACGAGAAGGGGAGCGAAGGGGAGGGCGAAATGGAGCGGGAGAGGGCGAAATGGAGCGGGAGAGGGCGAAATGGAGCGGGAGAGGGCGAAATGGAGCGGGAGAGGGCGAAATGGAGAGGGCGAAATGGAGCGGGAGAGGGCGAAATGGAGCGGGAGAGGGCGAAATGGAGCGGGAGAGGGCGAAATGGAAATGGAGCGGGAGAGGGCGAAATGGAAATGGAGCGGGAGAGGGCGAAATGGAAATGGAGCGGGAGAGGGCGAAATGGAAATGGAGCGGGAGAGGGCGAAATGGAAATGGAGCGGGAGAGGGCGAAATGGAAATGGAGCGGGAGAGGGCGAAATGGAAATGGGGAGGGAGAGGGCGAAATGGAAATGGGGAGGGCGAAATGGAAATGGGGAGGGAGAGGGCGAAATGGGGAGGGAGAGGGCGAAATGGAAATGGGGAGGGAGAGGGCGAAATGGGGAGGGAGAGGGCGAGAGGAGTGTGGAGACGAGGAGTCAAGTGGAGAGGGAGAGGGCGAGAGGAGTGTGGAGACGAGGAGTCAAGTGGAGAGGGAGAGAGAGAGAGAGGGGGAAAGAGACACGTGTAGGGAAGGGGAGAGACGAGAATGGGAGAGAAGAAGGGGAGCGAAGTGGACGGGGAGGGAGGGAGGGAGGGAGGTAGGTAGAGTGAGGGAAACGGATGTAGAGAGCGTTAAACTGCACAGATCCCAGGATGGAAGTACAGGCAGTGATCACACCAACTTTCCCCCTCTCCATGGGCCAAATCTGAAGAAAATGGGCAATTTGTGGCATTAATCACAATGGATTAGTGATTCTCATTGCTTAGTCATGCTCACAAAGCCTTTCATCGAAGACTGGCCTGCATTAACCGGTGCGCTCGCGTGCACACACACAGACACACACACACACACACACACAAACACAGAAAATATACATTGCCAAGGAGAAATTCACATGGCTCTCATTCTCTCTCACTCAAAGCTGAGAAACACATGCTGTAGAGACAAAGCAGAGGAATCTCATGCCCTCTTTTTCTTGCACTCACATGCACACAAAGGTTTAGGTTACTGTAAGAGATTCAATTCACTCTTCACAGCGACATGCCGTTCGCACACTCATAAATTCATAGTATTATTGGCTAAACATTATACTGACAGTGGCACTCATTCTTCATTTGTAGGAACAGATAATTAGGCCTTCTTTACATCTGTTACTTGAATAATGTGTATTTTCTCTGTTTCTCTGAATGACATTCTGAATTCGCAGTGTGTTTTTATGTGCCTCTGGAGCTTGCCTCTGGTGTGAAATACTTTATGAAAGGTCTTTAGAGTTGACGGTGTACACCTGCTGTCTTGTTCCACATTGAGGGCTGTGTGTAAGGAGACGGCAGGTAGGCTAGCGGTTAAGAGCACTGGGCCAGTAACCGAAAGGTCTCTGGTTTGAATCCTCAAGCTGACTAGTTTTGGGGGGGAATTCTGTCTGTGTCCTTGAGCAAGGCACTCTTAACCCTAATTGCTCCTGTAAGTGGCTCTGAATAAGACCATCTGCTAAATGAGGTGAATATAAAAGGCCTAGTGTTAATGCTAGGTAAAGGCTACTGGTACTAGGGGGTTCTAGGGATAGGCTCAATAACCTGCTCTTATTTTCACTTGCAGCAATTTCCTCTAAGTTCCCTGTGTTTAGAATTGTAATAAGGGATAATTAAACATTGAAATCGAAGTGTCTTCAAAGAAGACACTGTACATAATAAGAGTGATAAAACAATGATATAACATGTCTATTGTTTCTTTAGGCATGGCAGAGCGATGGAACCCCGTCCACCAGCGAGGACTCTCTCTCCTACCGCCGTGGCTCCACATCCGACCCTGACCTTCGACCTCCACCCCGACCCCTCAGCGACCTTTACCCCTTGAAGGCTCATGTTTCGATGGCAGTGCCCCAGTCTCTGCTGTCTGGGTGTGATGCTCAGGTACAGCCCATGACCTGTGACTTTAACAGTGAAGAGAGTAGACTAAACGGTTTCAACACAGCCAACTGGTCCAGCCCTGTGATAGGCCACCCCTCCAGGATCATGAGGCTCTTCTCTACCCAGAAGAAGTGCACTGTTCCTGGAGACAGTCAGGGCTCTACCAGGCCCCTCTCCTTCCAGGGCCCTCCATCCAGTGCCGGGGTCCCGCAGGTTTGGCCAGGCCTGTCAGGGCTGACCGTCATGGGCTCCTTTAAGAAGCTACGCTCCTCAGTGCTCCAGGGCATCCAGAACCGAGGGACAGCCAATCAGGATGACGAGTACACCTCAGCAGCCATCCAGGGTGGAGATAATGGAATGGTCACAACCAATCAGAGCCCAAGACTTAGATGTGGGGAGGGCTATAGAGTCTCCAATGGGGTGTCTATTGGCCAACAGATGGCTGGGTTGAGCCCTTATGGTTCTGACAATGAAGATGAGGAGGTAGTAGATGAGGAAGATGGACTACAGAGAAACACATGGTTCTCCAGGAGTATCCGGAGAGCGTACGGGGCGGGGCGCATCACACTGCTGGACGCTGGGGAGGGGAAACGAGGGGAGGGTCCAGGACTGGGGGTTTCAACCAATCAGAGGCCAAGTTCAGGCTCCGGTTCAGTGTCAGAGGTGAACCTCCATTTGGAGGAGAGTGTGAATGAAAATGTGAACGCGCTAAGCAGACTGAGCAAGAGTGCAGACAACCTACACCTCTTTAAGGGCCCTTTCAGACACAAAGTCCCCTGTCCCTCTCCTCAAACAGACTCCCCAGGTGCCAATGGGGACCCCAGCATCCAGAGAACAGCCAGTGCCTCATCCGGTGACCTTAGGGACCGCAGCCAGAGCCCTGTTCGCTTTAGGAGTCCAGTGGGGGCCAAGGGCCACATGTTGAAGCTAGTGGGCAGTATGACTGACCTGACCGTGAGACGCAGGCCTAACCCGTCTCCTGTCACCTCCCCAGGCTCCCCCGTGACCCCCTTGTCACCCCTCAGCCGTCTCCATGACGACTACTCGCGCCGCACGCCCTGCCTGCCCGCCAGCGACCGCCAACGCCGGCCCTCGCCTGCCAGAACGAGAGCTGCAGCGGAGAGGAAGAGGAACAGCACTTCAGTACGACTGGAACACACGCCTACCATCCACCCCCAGCCCCAGTCTAAGTACCACCCAGCCTTGTTCCCCATAGAACCCCAGGAGGGACCAGACCATGTCTTCGCTTTCCCCAGCATTAACCAGCCTTTCACTACAACCTCATTTTCCCTGAGTGCTCATGCTCAGAGGAGCAGCCTGTGTGAGGGGGACAGGCCTCAGGAGAGACAGGGAGACGGGTGGAGAGCACGGTGTGATTCCGCTCCACACCCCCAGGGGGAGCCCTGTGGGAGTCACAGCAAACACCAGCCAGACGTCAACGCAGAGGGAAAGACGGAACCAAAGCAGGTAAGAGAATACTTTGATAGTCCAAAATGCTACACTGGCTCTGTCCTGTAGTGCTTTGGAATGGCGTGTCTACTGATCTGAAAGGTGTTATCAGGTGAAAGTGATATGCTGGTGGTGACCCCATCCTCTACATATTGCTGTTGATCAGCGGGTTCAAAGGGAACAGTGGTTTGATCATAGAAGGCTTGTGGATTCATATTAAGAAGCAAAGTTGAAACATCGTCGTTGTCGTCAACATTGTTACATGTGCTGCAGTGACCGTGCAGACTGAACTCAAATGGCTTGTGGTCAAGCAACAAAAATGTGAACCTTGAGTGACAGAGAGCGAGGCTAGGTCTGTGAGGAACACTGCATGGAGAGAGAGCGGAGAGGTATTACTCAAGTAGCGGTGTTAAAAATGGACGTGCCACATGGAATATCATATTTAACAAACTAAACCTTCAAATACCGTTAGAGAAGGTAAAGTAAAAACCCAAACCAGTCTCTGCATCAATACCAGTATATAGTCAAATCCGGTATCCCGCCTAGCCCTAATGATAACGCGAACTTGGTTCCCAAGTTTCTAAACCGTACCAAACCATTTTTGGTATAGTATCACCATAATATTTGAATTGAGGAAGTGTGATCATAGTCATTAGGATATGTTGGCAACCCGCAGTATGTCCTGAATGCCCCCCAGCCTTCAGATGGGAGCTGAACAGTACGTCCTGAATGCCCCCCAGCCTTCAGATGGGAGCTGAACAGTATGTCCTGAATGCCCCCCAGCCTTCAGATGGGAGCTGAACAGTATGTCCTGAATGCCCCCCAGCCTTCAGATGGGAGCTGAACAGTATGTCCTGAATGCCCCCCAGCCTTCAGATGGGAGCTGAACAGTATGTCCTGAATGCCCCCCAGCCTTCAGATGGGAGCTGAACAGTATGTCCTGAATGCCCCCCAGCCTTCAGATGGGAGCTGAACAGTATGTCCTGAATGCCCCCCAGCCTTCAGATGGGAGCTGAACAGTATGTCCTGAATGCCCCCCAGCCTTCAGATGGGAGCTTCCATAGCCGCAGGCAGAACAGTTGCAGGCAGAACTGGAGCAGCAGCACGGCCAGGTGGACTGGGGACAGCAAGGAGTCCATGCCAGGTAGTCCTGAGGCATGGCCCTAGGGCTCAGGTCCTCTGAGAGAGAAAAAGAGAATTAGAGAGAGCATACTTAAATTCAAACAGGACACCGGATAAGACAGGAGAAGTACTCAGAATATAATAAACTGATTTTAACCCCCCCCACACATAAACTACTGCAGCATAAATAATGGAGGCTGAGACAGGAGGGGTCAGGAGGCCCTGTGGCCCCATGCGATGATACCCCCGGACAGGAAGGATATAACCCCACCCACTTTGCCAAAGCACAGCCCCCACACCACTTGAGGGATATCTTCAACCACCAACTTACCATCCTGAGACAAGGCCGAGTATAGCCCACAAAGATCTCCGCCACGGCACAACCCAAGGGGGTGCGCCAACCCAGACAGGAAGATCACGTCAGTGACGCACCCCTCCTAGGGACGACATGAAAGAGCACCAGTAAGCCAGTGACTCAGCCCCTGTAATAGGGTTAGAGGCAGAGAATCCCAGTGGAGAGAGGGGAACCGGCCAGGCAGAGACAGCAAGGGTGGTTCGTTGCTCCAGAGCCTTTCCGTTCACCTTCACACTCCTGGGCCAGACTACACTCAATCATATGACCCACTGAAGAGAAGAGTCTTCAGTCAAGACTTAAAGGTTGAGACTGAGTCTGCGTCTCTCACATGGGTAGGCAGACCATTCCATAAAAATGGAGCTCTGTAGGAGAAAGCCCTGCCTCCAGCTGTTCGCTTAGAAATTCTAGGGACAATTAGGAGGCCTGCGTCTTGTGACCGTAGCGTACGTGTAGGTATGTACTGCAAGACCAAATCGGAAAGATAGGTAGGAGCAAGCCCATGTAATGCTTTATCCGGGTAGCCAGAAAGTCGAGCATTGCAGTAGTCTAACCTAGAAGTAACAAAAGAATGGATTAATTTTTCTGAGTTTCTGATTTTTTGCAATGTTACGTAGATGGAAAAAAAGCTGTCCTTGAAACAGTCTTGATAGGTTCGTCAAAAGAGAGATCAGGGTCCAGAGTAACGCCGAGTTCCTTCACAGTTTTATTTGAGACGACTTTACAACCATCAAGATTAATTGTCAGATTACCACCCTGCATACCACTACTGGCTTGCTTCTGAAGCTAAGCAGGGTTGGTCCTGGTCAGGCCCTGGATGGTAGACCAGATGCTGCTGGAAGTGGTGTTGGAGGGCCAGTAGGAGACACTCTTTCCTCTGGTCTAAAAAAAATATCCCAATGCCCCAGGGCAGTGATTGGGGACACTGCCCTGTGTAGGGTGCCGTCTTTCGGATGGGACGTTAAACGGGTGTCCTGACTCTCTGAGGTCATTAAAGATCCCATGGCACTTATCGTAAGAGTAGGGGTGTTAACCCCGGTGTCCTGGCTAAATTCCCAATCTGGCCCTCAAAACCATCATGGTCACCTAATAATCCCCAGTTTACAATTGGCTCATTCATCCCCCTCCTCTCCCCTGTAACTATTCCCCAGGTCGTTGCTGCAAATGAGAACGTGTTCTCAGTCAACTTACCTGGTAAAATAACGGTAAAATAAAATAAAAATAAAAGATTCAACAGAAGATCTCTTTGTTTCTTGGGACCTAGAACAAGCATCTCTGGTTTGTCCGAGTTTAAAAGTAGAAAGTTTGCAGCCATCCACTTCCTTATGTTTTAAACACAGACTTCTAGCGAGGGCAATTTTGGGGCTTCACCATGTTTCATTGAAATATACAGCTGTGTATCGTCCGCATAGCAGTGAAAGTTAACATTATGTTTCCGAATGACATCACCAAGATGTAAAATATATAGTGAAAACAATAGTTGTCCTAAAACGCAACCTTGAGGAACACCGAAATGTACAGTTGATTTGTCAGAGGACAAACCATCCACAGAGACAATCTGATATCTTTCCGACAGATAAGATCTAAACCAGGCCAGAACTTGTCCGTGTAGACCAATTTGGGTTTCCAATCTCTCCAAAAGAATGTGGTGATCGATGGTATCAAAAGCAGCACTAAGGTCTAGGAGCACAAGGACAGATGCAGAGCCTCGGTCTGACGCCATTAAAAGGTCATTTACCACCTTCACAAGTGCAGTCTCAGGGCTATGATGGGGTCTAAAACCAGACTGAAGCATTTCGTATACATTGTTTGTCTTCAGGAAGGCAGTGAGTTGCTGTGCAACAGCTTTTTTTTTTTTTGAGAGGAATGGAAGATTCGATATAGGCCGATTTTTATTTTATTTTATTTTTTATTTATTTTTTATTTTTTTTATATTTTCTGGGTCAAGGTTTGGCTTCTTCAAGAGAGGCTTTATTACTGCCACTTTTAGTGAGTTTGGTACACATCCGGTGGATAGAGGGCCGTTAATTATGTTCAACATAGGAGGGCCAAGCACAGGAATCAGCTCTTTCGGTAGTTTAGTTGGAATAGGGTCCAGTATGCAGCTTGACGGTTTAGAGGCCAGGATTTTTTACATCATTGTGTCAAGAGATATAGTACTAAAACACTTGAGTGTCTCTCTTGATCCTAGATCCTGGCAGAGTTGTGCAGACTCAGGACAACTGAGCTTTGGAGGAATACGCAGATTTAAAGAGGAGTCTGTAATTTGCTTTCTAATGATCATGATCTTTTCCTCAAAGAAGTTCATTAATTTATTACTGCTGAAGTGAAAGCCATCCTCACTTGAGGAATGCTGCTTTTTAGTTAGCTTAGTGACAGTATCAAAAATACATTTTGGATTGTTCTTATTTTCCTCAATTAAGTTGGAGAAATAGGATCATCGAGCAGCAGTGAGGGCTCTTTGATACTGCACGGTACTGTCTTTCCAAGCTAGTCGGAAGACTTCCAGTGTGGCGCCATTTCCGTTCCAGTTTTCTGGAAGCTTGCTTCAGAGCTCGGGTATTTTCTGTATTCCAGGGAGCTTGTTTCTTATGACAAATGTTTTTAGTTTTTAGGGGTGCAACTGCATCTAGGGTATTGCGCAATGTTAAATTGAGTTCCTCCATTAGGTGGTTAAACCTGTTAAGGCTGGGGGGTGCTGTTGTCACTATTTATGGAAATCGTGTAATTTTTGAAACAGCTTCCTACAAACTTCTTGATCGTACAATATGCATATTATTATTATTATTATTGGATAGAAAACAGTCTATAGTTTCTATAGCCGTTGAAATTTTGTCTCTAAGTGGAACAGAACTCATTCTACAGCAATTTCCCTGACATGGAGTCAGATTTCACACATTTTGGCCCCTGTTCTGGAGTCAGTTTTAAGGCCACTGTTATTCCTATGAGTATACGGACACTGCTTACGTCTTCCCCTGGATGCCTTTACGTGATGACGCTTTGAATGGTATCGATTGCCCAATCACAGCCACTATAAATGAAATAATCCTGTAGGTAGGAACTCTTTTCTAGGTGCGTCATGCGCGCGGAGGATACCGACCTACTGTTTTTCCAAGCATTAGTGTAGCCAGTTATATTTCTCCGGTCATATTTTTACTCGTTATAGGAGTTAAAAACATCATAAGGTAGTTAATTTAAAGCGTTTTATAGCAATTTATATCCGTTTAGTGCGATTTTGGGACATTTATTTCTGAGCCACTGTGAATCTCTGGGCACCGTTCCAGTTCATGCCGAACGCAATGTGCATTTCTGCATGGCAAGAGGACAGCTTTCGACCAAAAGACGATTAGACCCAAGAAAGGATTCTTTGACCAAGATTCTGATGGAAGAACAGCTCAAAGTAGGAACAATTTATTATGATAAATCGTGTTTCTGTCGAAAAATGTTAGTGGCTTAGGACGCCATTTTTTTTTTACTTAACTTCGCTTGGCGCAAACTGTATTGAAAAGTAAGGATAATTTAAAAAATGTAATTCCGCGATTGTATTAAGAATTAAGTTGTCTATCAATCGCTGTCCACCCTATATTTTTTAGTCACGTTTATGAGTATTTATGTATACGACTAGATCACTGTCTAATATGGCGCACGACATTTTCTGACCAGCTGGGCTACTTTTCTCATTGTCTAACCACGATTTTGGTGGCTAAATATGCACATTTTCGAACAAACTGTATATGTATGTTGTAATGTGATGTTACAGGGGTGTCATCTGAAGAATTCTGAGAAGGTTAGTGAAAAAATTAATATATTTTGGCGACGTTTACGTTATCGCTCTCTTTGGCTAGAATCAATGCTGGGGTAATGTTTGCACATGTGCTATGCTAATATAACGATTTATTGTGTTTTCGCTGTAAGACACTTAGAAAATCTGAAATATTGTCTGTATTCACAGGATCTGTGTCTTTCGATTAGTGTATGCTGTGTATTTTTACGAAATGTTTGATGATTAGTAGTTAGGTAAACATGTTGCTCATTGTAATTATTCTAGTCCATTTGTGACGGTGGGTGCAATTGTAAACTATGACATCTACCTGAAATATGCACATTTTTCTAACAACCTATCCTATACCATAAATATGTTATCAGACTGTCATCTGAGGAGGTTTTTTCTTGGTTGGTGGCTATCAATATCTTAGTTTAGCCGAATTGGTGATAGCTACTGGTGTTGGTGGACAAAGAAAAAAATGTGGATTATGCTAATGTGTTTAGCTAATAGATTTACATCTTTACATATTGTGTCTTCCCTGTAAAACATTTTAAAAATCGGACATGTTGGCTGGATTCACAAGATCTGTGTCTTTCATTAGCTGTATTGGACTTTAATGTGTGAAAGTTAAATATTTAAAAAAAAAAATAGAATTTCGCGGCTCTGCCTTTTCAGTGGGGGTGGGGGGGGTGTGCCGCTAGCGGCACCCCGGGGCTAGACAGGTTAACTGATTTGTCCTCTGACGTACTTGGGTTGGCAGAGGGAGTCTGGAAGGGCATCAAGGAATCTTTGTGTTGTCTGAGAATTTATAGCACGACTTTTGATGCTCCTTGTTTGGGGTCTGAGCAGATTATTTGTTGCGATTGCAAACGTAATAAAATGGTGGTCCGATAGTCCAGGATTATGAGGAAAAACATTAAGATCCACAACATTTATTCCATGGGACAAAACTAGGTCCAGAGTATGACTGTGACAGTGAGTAGGTCCAGAGACATGTTGGACAAAATCCACTGAGTCGATGATGGACTTTTCCATGTGAATATTAAAATCACCAAAAATTAGAATATTATCTGCTATAGGATAGGAATTCAGGGAACTCAGTGAGGAACGCTGTATATGGCCCAGGAGGCCTGTAAACAGTAGCTATAAAAAGTGCATAGATTTCATGACTAGAAGCTCAAAAGACGAAAACGTCACTTTTTTTTTTTTGTCAATTGAAATTTGCTATCGTAAATGTTAACACCTCCGCCTTTGCGGGATGCACGGGGGATATGGTCACTAGTGTAACCAGGAGGTGAGGCCTCATTTAACACAGTAAATTTATCACGCTTAAGCCATGTTTCAGTCAGGCCAATCACATCAAGATTATGATCAGTGATTAGTTCATTGACTAAAACTGCCTTTGAAGTGAGGAATCTAACATTAAGTAGCCCTATTTTGGGATGTGAGGTATCACGATCTCTTTCAATAATGGCAGGAATGGAGGAGGTCTTTATCCTAGTGAGATTGCTAAGATGAACACCGCCATGTTTAGTTTTGCCCAACCTAGGTCGAGGCACAGACACGGTCTCAATGGGGATAGCTGAGCTGACTACACTGTCTGCTAGTGGCAGACTCCACTAAGCTGGCAGGCTGGCTAACAGCCTGCTGCCTGGCCTGCACCCTACGTTTAGGTCAGTTGTATGCTGCTGCTCTGTGATCTATTAACAGCAAGGGTTCCATTAAATAGGCATCATATTTTTGACTGATGCATTTGGCAATATTCAATTCGTACACAAAACATATAAACAAAGTATTCATTGTGAAAGTGAATACATGCAGGCCATTCATATATAGCTTATGCGCAGCACTTTGTTGAAGTTATTGTTTTCTTGCTGAAACTGCAAGCAACACCTGTCAAACTCAGACAATTCTCTCAAAACACATGGATGTCGATTTGCACCGACTAGTATTACCAGTATGTTATTCTGGTTGAAATTGTTACTCTCGTGCCATGTAACAATTGCTCACATGGCAGATTCAGATGGGGCTAAAATTACACATGGTGTTTTGTGCTTGTGTACATAATTACATTACCCGACCACCCCCAGTAAAACTCGTCCTGTCTGAATAGGACTTAAGAGTAGTACTGTTGACCACTCACTGATGAAGGGGCGTAGACTTCGTCCACTGAACTTCGACTTGCCTCAAGAAAAAATGTGTGCGCGAACAGCTGGGAAAAGAGTGAGATGTAGGAAAACGCTACAGACATAAC
The DNA here is from genome assembly GCF_029448725.1 of Salvelinus fontinalis. Classification (NCBI taxonomy): domain Eukaryota; kingdom Metazoa; phylum Chordata; class Actinopteri; order Salmoniformes; family Salmonidae; genus Salvelinus; species Salvelinus fontinalis. The sequence goes on from NC_074689.1 coordinate 32,272,800, forward strand.
CAGGAATAATACACTAGGGTTGTTAGAGGACTAGGGGTCGATCAGAAGACTGGTTTATTTGATCGAGGACCATGATGGCAGATTTTAGCTGATAAGATGAGAGGGGAAGGAGCACATTTACTTTGGTTGAAGAGCGAGAAGCAGGGGAACGTACAGTAGAGGACTAAAGGGGAGGGAGACCCAGGCCTCGGGACAGAGGCCTGCCAGTGGGTTGTCATTTGACCATGGTGCTGATCCACTGTGTACATTTCCAGTGCGTATGGACCAGACCAGACCTAGATCAGGAGGGAAGAGGACATCTCTGGGTAAATACATTTGAATTCAATCACTATTTGACACCATCCCTTTTGATTTAAACAAAACATTCCATACATGTTTGCCCGTGGAAGAAGTTGTCAGAAAGTCAATTTTTGGACCATGGGCAAATTGTCAAGCAAAGAGGCACTGAGTTTGAAGGTAGGCCTTGAAATACATCCACAGGTACACCTCCAATTCACTCAAATGATGTTAATTAGCCTATCGGAAGCTTCTAAAGCCATGACATCATTTTCTGGAATTTTCCTAGCTGTTTAAAGGCACAGTCAACTCAGTGTATGTAAACTTCTGACCCACTGGAATTGTGATACAGTGAAATCTGTCTGTAAAACAATTGTTGGGAAAATTACTTGTCATGCACAAAGTAGATGTCCTAATCGACTTGCCAAAACTATAGTTTGTTAACAAGACATTTGTGGAGTGGTTGAAAAACGAGTATTAATGACTCCAACCTCAGTGTATGTAAACTTCCGACTTCAAGTGTGTGTGTATGTATATTTATTGTTATTATTTTTTTTTCAGTAAGGAAGACATGGATGTCTCATGGTATGGTGGGGTATGCAAAATGGGTCAACTTTGAACACCTTTATCTCTTGAATGTTTTGGCATTCAGGTCAAAAAATGTGCCCTCAAAGTATTCACACCCCTTGACTTTTTCCACATTTTGTTGCTGCAGCCCGAATTTAAAATGGATTCAATTGAGATTTGCGGTCATTGGCCAGCACACACAACCCCATAATGTCAAAGTGGAATTGTGTTTTTAGTAATGTTTTACAAATTAATAAAAAATGGAAAGCTGAAATGTCTTGTGTCAAGTGTTCAACCCCATTGTTATGGCAAACCTGAATAAGTTCAGGATTAAAAATTTGCTTAACTTCTTCTGGCTGCAAGCCCGAGGCCGGCCACAATATGACAACAGCCACTTCAAGTGCAGGGCGCGAAATTCAAAATATATTTTTTTGAAATATTTAACTTTCACACATTAACAAGTCCAATACAGCAAATGAAAGGTACACATCTTGTGAATCCAGCCAACATGTCCGATTTTTAAAATGTTTTACAGCGAAAACAGCACGTATATTTATGTTAGCTCACCACCAAATACAAAAAAGGAAAGACATTTTTCACAGCACAGGTAGCATGCACAAAGCCAACCTAACTAACCAAGAACTAACCAAACTAACCAACTAACAACTTCATCAGATGACAGTCTTATAACATGTTATTCAATAAATATGTTTTGTTCGAAAAATGTGCATATTTCAGGTATAAATCATAGTTTACATTGCAGCTACAATCAGAAATTGCACCGAAAGCAGCCAGAATAATTACAGACACCAACGTCAAATACCTAAATACTCATCATAAAACATTTCTGAAAAATACATAGTGTACAGCAAATGAACGACAGGCATCTTGTGATTCCAGCCAATATTTCCGATTTCTTAAGTGTTTTACAGCGAAAACACAATATAGCATTATATTAGCTTACCACAATAGCCAGAAACACAAGACATTTCCCAGTAGCAAAAGTTAGCGATCGTAACAAACCAGCAGAAGATATATAATTTGTGACTAACCTTGATAAGCTTCATCAGATGACAGTCCTATAACATCAGGTTATACATACACTTATGTTTTGTTTGAAAATGTGCATATTTAGAGCTGAAATAAGTGGTTATACATTGTGCTAACGTAGCATCTTTTTCCCACAACGTCCGGATATTTTTCTGACACACATATTCTGACCAAATAGCTATTCATAAACATAACTAAAAAATACATGTTGTATAGGAAATTATAGATACACTAGTTCTTAATGCAATCGCCGTGTTAGAATTCTAAAAAATAACTTCATTACGACATCCAGCTTAGGTATTTAGATGCACTATGATGCACTATTGTAAAGTGGCTGTTCCACTGGATGTCATAAGGTGAATGCACCAATTTGTAAGTCGCTCTGGATAAGAGCGTCTGCTAAATGACTTAAATGTAAAGGTATAGCGAGAGAGTACCCAAAAGCTGGGCGCAAACGACTAGCACAACATGTTCGACAGATATATGAAATAGCATCATAAAATGGGTCCTACTTTTGCTGATCTTTCATCAGAATGTTGTACAAGGGGTCTTTTGTCGGGAACAATCGTTTGGATTTAGAACGGCCTTTTTCCCTCTCGATTTAGCAAGCGGCACGAATCTCACCATGTCAACAAACGGAAGAGAACGTAACACGGCAAAACTCCCGAAAAAATTTCAAGAATCTGATTAAACTATATTGAAAAAACATACTTTACGATGATATTGTCACATGTATCAAATAAAATCAAAGCCGGAGATATTAGTCGTCCATAACGACAGCTTATCAGAAGGCAAATCCAGGTCCCTTGACGCGCTCTCCAGAAAACAGGAAACTGGTGACACGTCATACAAAGAGCATTTATACGAGCCCAGATCAAGTTATTCACTCCATTTCTTCTCTCACTCATTGTCGACATCTAGTGGAAGACGTATGAAGTGCATCTAAACGAATAAATATCAAGGACTTTAATAGGCAGCCCCTAGAAGAGAGCATCGATTTCAGATTTTCCACTTCCTGTCAGGAAGTTTGCTGCAAAAGGAGTTCTGTTTTACTCACAGGTATAATTCAAACGGTTTTAGAAACTAGAGAGTGTTTTCTATCCAATATTAATAATAATATGCATATTGTACGAGCAAGAATTGAGTACGAGGCCGTTTGAAATGGGCACCTTTTATCCGGCTACTCAATACTGCCCCTGCAGCCCAAACAGGTTAAGAAGTTACATAAGTTGCATGGACTCACTCTGTGTTTAGTGTTTTAAAATTATTTTTGAATTACTTCCTCGTCTCTTTACCCCAAACATACAATTATTTTTAAGGTCCCTTAGTCGAATAGTGAATTTCAAACATAGATTCAACCACAAAGACCATGGAGGTTTTCCAATGCCTCGCAAAGATCATCACCTATTTGTAGATAGGTTAAAAAAAAGAAAGAAAAAGAAGCAGACATTGAATATCCCTTTGAGCATGGAGAAGTTACCAATTACACTTTGGATGGTGTATCAATACACCCAGACACCATGAAGAAAGGAAGAAAGACTAACTTATTTGCCGGAGAGGCCAATGGTGACTTTAAAACGGTTACGGAGTTTAATGGCTGTGATAGGAGAAAACTGAGGATGTATCAACAGCATTGTAGTTACTCCACAACACTAACCGAATTGACAGTGAAAAGGAGTCCTAACAGAATAAAAATATTCCACAACATGCATCCTGTTTGCAAGAAGGCACTAAAGTAATACTGCAAAAAAAATGGATAAGTCATTTACTTTTTGTCCTGAATACAAAGTTAGGTTTGGGGAAAATCCAATACAACACATTACTGAGTACCGTTCCATTTTTTCAAGCATGGTGGTGGCTGCATCATGTTATGGGTATGCTTGTAATCTTTAAGAACTGGGGAGTTTTTCAGTATAAAACCGAAACGGAATTGAGCTAAGCACAGGCAAAGTCCTAGAGGAAAATCTGGTTCAGTCTGCTTTCCACCAGCCACTGGAAGATCAATTCACCTTTCAACAGAACAATAACCTAAAACACAAGGCCAAATCTAATTGGGAGTTTCTTACCAAGAAGATCGTGAATGTTCCTGAGTGGCCGAGTTACAGTTTTGACTTAAACCCGCTTGAAAAATCTATGGCTAGACATGAAAATGGTTGTCTGGGGCCTCCCGGGTGGCGCAGTGGTCTAAGGCACTGCATCGCTGTGCTAACTGGGTTCAAGCCCAGGCTCTGTCGCTGCCGGCTGCGACCCGGGAGGTCCATGGGGTGACGCACAATTGGCCTAGCGTCGTCCGGGTTAGGGAGGGTTTGGCCGGTAGGGATATCCTTGTCTCATCGTGCACTAGCGACTCCTGTGGTGGGCCGGGCGCAGTGCACGCTGACCAGGTCGCTAGGTGTACGGTGTTTCCTCCGACACATTGGTGCGGCTGGCTTCCGGGTTGGATGCGCGCTGTGTTAAGAAGCAGTGCGGCTTGGTTGTGTTTCGAAGGACGCATGGCTCTCGACCTTCGTCTCTCCCGAGCCAGTACGGGAGTTATAGAAATGAGACAAGACAGTAACTACTAACAATTGGGTACCACGACATTGGGGAGAAAAAGGGGTGTAAGAAAAAAAGAAAATGGTTGTCTAGCTATGATCATCAACCATTTTGACAGCTTGATTTTTGAAAATAGTAATTGGCAAATATTGTACAATCCAGGTGTGCTCAGCTCTTAGAGACTTACCCAGAAAGGGTCACAGCTGTAATCACTGCTAAAGGTGATTCTAACATGTATTGACTCAGGAGTGTGGATACTTATGTAGAAGAGATTTCTGTATTTCATTTTCAATAAATTAGTAAAAATGTCAGCATGTTTTCACTTTGTCATTATGGTGTATTGTGTGTAGTAGATGGGTGAGAGAAATCTATTTAATCCATGTTGAATTCAGGCTGTAACACAACTAAATGTAGAATAAGTCAAGGGGTATGAACACTTTCTGAAGGCACTGTATGTATGAAAGGTTTTGTTCAAATTTTAAAGGGGTACTGTCAAAGTGATTGAATTCAAATAGATTTACCTCTCTCTTTGAAAAAAAAACAATACTAATGTCAAACTAGCCTAAAACAGAACACATTACAGTAGTAAGCTTTCTGGTCAGTTACAGCCTAAACATTGCTCTATTTTTTAAATGACCAGTAACCTAAATAGGAATAAATGTGCACTCCGCTATCGCTCCTACTTGTGTGTACACATACAATTTGATAAGACCTTTTTATTTCTTGAGATTATGTGATATGGGGAATAGAATGTGCACATATATATATTCCATATTACAGAGTCCAAAGACATTAGTAATAACTTTCCACATTAATGACACGTCAACTAAATGGCATGCTCCGTTTTTGATTCAGACCTTCCTTCCTGCAGATGTTTGTTAGAAGCAAACATTGTGGGGCATCTCATTGACCTTTCACCTTTGCTCTCACCTTCAGGGTACGTTAGATGAACAGGGCAGAGAGGCACTATTAGGGGGTGAAGAGACGCCCCCTCCTTCAGCTACCAGTACCCCTTCTCTCACACCAACATGTCCCCCAGAGTCTCCCACTTCACCGACGAAAATAGGTTCCACAGAAACGTCCACGTCCTTCATCCCCAGGCAAAGGGCGAGCCGATCGAGGCCTCGGCCAATCTCTGACTACGCTCAGCTGGTAGCCAGGAAGTACGCCATCCCCGAGGAGGAGACGGAGCTACATCCTAAGGAGAGGACTACAAATGGAACTCCCTGTCAAGACTGCAAAAGCAATGGAGGCTCGCAGGACAGTGACAGCACAGAGAACTACAATATGAATGGAGATCTCCAGTGCCGGAGGAGACGGCCAATGTCTGTTATTGGAGGAGCTGAGGAGAGAGAGGACCGTCTGCCTTCTGTAAGAACCTCATCTCTAAACAATGGCTAGATATATACTGAACAGAAATATAAACGCAACATGTAAAGTGTTGGTCCCATGTTTCATGATCTGAAATAAAAGATCCCAGAAATGTTCCATATGAACAAAAAGCTTATCTCTCTCATTTTGTGCACAGATTTTTTTACATCCCTGTTAGTGAGCATTTCTCCTTTGCCAAGGTAACCCATCCACCTGACAGGTGTGGCATATCAAGAATTTGATTAAACCGCACGATCATTACACAGGTGCACCTTGTGCTGGGGGCAATAAAAGGCCCCTCTAACGTGCAGTTTTGTCACACAACACCATGCCACAGATGTCTCAAGTTTTGTGGGAGTGTGCAATTTGCATGCTGACTGCAGGAATGTCCAACAGAGTTGTTGCCAGAATTGAATGTTAATTTCTCTACCATAAGCCACCTCCAATGTCATTTTAGAGAATTTGTCAGTACATCCAACTGGCCTCACAACCGCAGACCACGTGTAACCACGCCAGCCCAGGACATTAACATTTTCACCTGCGGGATCGTCTGAGACCAGCCACCTGGACAGCTGATGAAACTGTGGGTTTGTACAACTGAAGAAACTGTCAGAAACGTCTCAGGGAAGCTCATCTGGCTGCTTGTCGTCTTCACCAGGGTCTTGACTTGACTGCAGTTCGGCGTGGTAACTGACTTTAGTGGAAAAATGCTCACCTTCGATGGCCACTGGCTTGTTGGATAAGTGTTCTCTTCACGGGCAAATGGCAGGCAGCATGCGTATATGGCGTTGTGTGGGCGAGCGATTTGCTGATGTCAACGTTGGGAACAGAGTCCCCCATGGTGGTGGTAAGGTTATGGTATGGGCAGGCATAAGTTACAGACAACAAACACATTTAGCATTTTACCGATGGCATTGTGAATGCACAGCTATACGGTGACGGGATTCTGAGGCCCGTTGTTGTGCCATTCATCTGCCACCATCACCTCATGTTTCAGCGTGATGATGCACAGCCCCATGTCGCAAGAATCTGTAAACAATTCCTTGAAGCTGAACATGTCCCAGTTCTTCAATGCATGCATACTCACCAGACATATCCCCCATTGAGCATGTTTGGGATTCTCTGGATCGACATGTATGACAGTGTGTTCCAGTTCCCTCCAATATCAAGCAACTTCACACAGCCATGGACGAGGAGTGGGACAGCATTCCACAGGCCACAATCAACAGTCTGATCAACTCTATGCGATGTGTCGCGCTGCATGAGGCAAATGGTGATCACACCAAATACTGACTGGTTTTAGGATCCATGCCCCTACCTTTTTGTGTATCTGTGACCAACAGATACAGTACCAGTCAAAAGTTTGGATACACCTACTCATTCAAGGGTTTTTATTTATTTTTACTATTTTATACATTGTATAATAATAGTGAAGACATCAAAACTATGAAATAACACATGAAATCATGTAGTAACCAAAAAAGTGTTAAACAAATCAAGATATGTTTTAGGTTCTTCAAAGTAGCTACTCTTTGCCTTTGATAGCTTTGCGCACACTTGGCATTCTCTTAACCAGCTTCATGAGGAATGTTTTTCCAACAGTCTTGAAGGAGTTCCCACATATGTGTATCACTGCAGAATGCTGTGGTAGGCATGCTGGTTGTGTGCCTTGAATTCTAAATAAATCACAGACAGTGTCACCAGCAAAGCACACAATCACACCTCTTCCTCCATGCTTCACGGTGGGAACCACACATGCAGAGATCATCCGTTCACCTACTCGGTCTCACAAAGACACGGCGGTTGGAACCAAAAATCTCATTCTGACTCATCATACCAAAGGACAGATTTCCACAGGTCTAAGGTCCATTGCTTGTGTTTCTTGGCCCAAACAAGTCTCTTCTTCTTATTGGTGTCCTTTAGTAGTGGTTTCTTTGCAGCAATTCAACCATGAAGGCCTGATTCACGTAGTCTCCTCTGAACAGTTGATTTTGAGATGTGTCTGTTACTTAAACTCTGAAGCATTTGCAGCCCAAATAATCTGAGGTGTAGTTTACTAATGAACTTATCCTCTGCAGCAGAGGTAACTCTGGGCATTCCTTTCCTGTGGTGGTCCTCATGAGAGCCAGTTTCATCATAGCACTTGATGGTTTCTGCGACTGCACTTGAAGAAACTTTTAAAGTTCTTGAAATGTTCTGTGTTGACTGACCTTCGTGTCTAAAGTAATGATGGACTGGCGTTCCTGCCAAATAGGGCTATCTTCTGTATACCACCCCTACCTTGTCACAACACAACTGATTGGCTCATTAAGAAGGAAAGAAATTTGACAAAATTAAACTTTTAACCTGGCACACATTTTAATTTAAATACATTCCAGGTGACTTACTCATGAAGCTGGTTGAGAGAATCCCAAGAGTGTGCAAAGCTGTCATCAAGGCAAAGGTTGGCTACTTTGAAGAATCTCAAATATAAAATATATTTTGACTTGGTTAATAGTTTTTTGGTTTCTACATGGTTCCATATGTGTTATTTCATAGTTTTGACGTCTTCACTATTATTCTACAATGTAAAAAATGAAGAAAAACCCTGGAATGAGTAGGGTGTCCACACTTTTGACTGGTACTGTACAAATCTGTATTTCCAGTCATGTGAAATCCATAGATTAGGGCCTAATGAATTTACTGATTTCCTTATGAACTGTAACTCAGTGAAATCATTTATACCACCTGTATTCCAGAGGAAATGCCCAGTATGTAAAATAATGCCCTGTTTGTGATTTGTCCCCAAAGGCCCTAACACTGTCCTCTCCATGTCCCTCTAGCCTCTGTCGCGCCCCCCTGTCCCGTCCCACCAGGTGCCCCCCTACAAAGCGGTGTCGGCCAGGTTCCGCCCCTCCACCTTCTCCCAGAGCACCCCCATCGGACTGGACCGCCTCGGGCGACGCAAACTACACAGAGTCCTCAGTGTTGAGGGTGTGTGTGTGTGTGAAAGAGAAGAATGAAGATGGAGAGAGCTTGTCTGTGAGAATGAGGCAGAGTGGGATTGAGTGGTGAGGGTCTGTGAGAATGAGGTAGAGTGGGGTTGAGTGGTGAGGGTGGGGTTGAGTGGTGAGGGTGGGGTTGAGTGGTGAGGGTGGGGTTGAGTGGTGAGAGTGGGGTTGAGTGGTGAGGGTCTGTGAGAGTGGGGTTGAGTGGTGAGGGTCTGTGAGAGTGGGGTTGAGTGGTGAGGGTCTGTGAGAGTGGGGTTGAGTGGTGAGGGTCTGTGAGAGTGGGGTTGAGTGGTGAGGGTCTGTGAGAATGAGGCAGAGTGGGGTTGAGTGGTGATGGTCTGTGAGAATGAGGCAGTGGGGTTGAGTGGTGAGGGTCTGTGAGAGTGGGGTTGAGTGGTGAGGGTCTGTGAGAGTGGGGTTGAGTGGTGAGGGTCTGTGAGAATGAGGCAGAGTGGGGTTGAGTGGTGAGGGTGTGTGAGAATGAGGCAGTGGGTCTAGTGTCTGTAAATTAACAGCAAAGCAGAAGAGCTCTTTGAAAGTATAATGTAAAAGTATGTTTCCCCTCGTTCGGTGTGTGAGCATGTATAATGTTTGACTGTCTTCTCCTCCCCAAAGCAGACGCCGGTTCAGAGCGTTCTGCAGCGGTGGATGGTGACAGTGTGAGTGAGGAGGAGGGGAGCTTCGATGAGCTCAGTGACGTCACAACGTACTTGCAGCCTGGGGTGGAGCTGTCTGCTCTCAGCCAGGTGAGCTGCCTACCTGGGTGTTTACCTGCAGAGTGTGTTCTGTTACCGTTCCTGGCAACAGACGTAACGTCTCTCCAAGTCAACATGCCGTTTCTGCCAAGTCGTCTCTGATGTGTCTATTTCTATGTGATTGTGTGTGATCTGTTTTGGTCAAATTTTGGACACGGCTCTGGTGTCCAAGTCCAAGCATAATCTGTGTGTCGGACATGAGTGTGCTGTGCATGTAATTCTGTATTTATCTGTGCGTGTCTGTCATTACATAAAACTCTGACTCTGTAACTCTGAGTACAGAGAAACATCAGGGGAATAATGTGACTTCTCATTTCTTTAACTGGAAAACCTTCAGCCATCAGACAGTCTGATGTATGTAATAGTTTTTTTTTTTATCTCTCTGTGTGTGTGTGTGTGTGTGTGTGTGTGTGTGTGTGTGTGTGTCAGTGGATAAGCCAGGGTCAAGTGGTGTATGCGGAGGCCCTGTGGGACCATGTGACGATGGAGGAGCAGGAGCTGGCGTTCAAGGCGGGGGATGTGATCCGGGTGCTGGAGGCCCCTCACAAGGACTGGTGGTGGGGCATGGGGGCAGACAGGGAGGCCTGGTTCCCCTCTAGCTTCGTCAGGGTAAAACTACTTTAATCACTTTTCCATCCACAGTTTTTATGTGAGTAAAGTCATACCGTATAAATAAATAAAAACATCGCAACAGCTGTGATGGAAACAGGAAGATTCGGTACAATTTTATAAATGCCGACAGATCATTTGTTAGTTCGACATGGTGGGATCATTTTGTGTCGGTAAAATGTATTATGCAAGAAATTTCCAAAGACCAGAGTAGCACATTTGCTATTTAACTCAACAGTTTTTGTGACAAAACTATCGGTAGAGTTGAAGATGCGATGCAAACACATTGAACTTTAGAATTTTATTCGGTACATGAAAAATACATTTTGTGGGCACTATGTCATCACGCGCTGATTTTTATCCGCAAGAAGTCAGTCTGGTGCACTAACTCTTAATTTTCAATTTCAATCAGTCAATTATTCACCATTTCTTCATGTTTTATTGATATTTTTACACAACACCAAGATATAGATCAGGCCATAAAGCTAAAAAAAAAATGTTTAAAAGAGCCACAAACTAAACAACTGTCTGTACAAGACATGATGGTTAGGTTGTTGAAATATAAGAAGTGTCCATGTTTTGTCTAAGTGGACATTGACCTCCCTGTGTAATTGATGTTTACTGTAGACCCTCCCAGCCAAAGGATCTGAAACTGGCTTAGCGCCAACCACGCCCCTTAGTAGTGTGTGTTCAAGGGCTGAGGGGTTCAGATGTTTCAGTGGTTTCCCTGGCGACTTGTGTTGATTGACAGTTGCGTCTTACTAAGGCAAGCTATGGTAACCATGGCGAGGCCAGTTCATTGACAGGTGGGTGACCGCTTGGTAATTTCCCCTATTGGTGATTGTTGTTGACAGACAGGGGCTTGTTAACCATACATGGTGTTTCCAATGTTACCATAGGGATGTAGGTTGGGTTAAGTTTCATTTCCAGGTGCTAGTTAACTAGGTGGACTGTGTGACTCTGTGGTTGCCCTAGTAATGTGGGGGAGTGTGTTTGATTGACAGGTTCGTGTGAACCAGGAGGAGGAGTCAGGAGCAGAAAGTGTAGAGAGTTGTGCTCTGGACCAAGAGGACGAACACACTGACACCCGGGACACTCACACACACAGCGCCGAGCACCGTGAGCAGATGAGGACTAACGTGGTCAAAGAGATCATGAATACTGAACGCATCTACATCAAACATCTCCGGGACATCTGTGAGGTGGGTGGAGGCTCGACCACAACCACCAACATTAACCAACCCTTACCAATCTCTTTCCACCATCATCACTGATATTCCAACTAGGGCTCTGGATTGCCACCAGCTTTTCTGCCCATTGGCTCCCCCTGCTGGTCAAACCTTAGCATTGAACACAACCTCTGTCAGTGTTTTTTACTGCATAGAAAAGTCTTGGGTGTGCCACCTGTTTTTTCAGCGCCTATGTCCAAATACATACATTTTAATTAGTGTTATTTATTTTTATTTAAATTATTTTCAGGTTAGACATTTTTTTCCAGTGTTAACTTAAAGCACTAAAACCAGATATAAAGTATGTTGAAAAGATAACATACTAGTGTATTTTGTGATAAGATCATCTTTGAGAACTAACAATCACAAAAATAAAAGCTAGACAGTCTTCCCCCATTGATTTTGTTTGTTTGTGTCGCTCAGATAGCATGAGCTATGGTGAAATGTGTAGAATTGCAGGACATTTGCTTTAATACTGCACATTTTCTCTGTCTCATGTAAAAAATGTGTATAAATGTACACATTAGCTTTAAAACAGCTACATTTTGTCACTGCGCCCAACAGGAGGGCCTCTAAAATGTTTGATCGGAGACCACACCATTGGCCACACTCCACCACTTAAGCCTCATTTTGATCCAGACAAAATGTCTAATGCTTTTCCCAGGGCTATATCCGTCAGTGTGGTAAACACCCGGGCATGTTCACTGAGCTGCAGCTGAAGACCATCTTCAGTAACATCGAGGACATCTACAAGTTCCAGAGACAGTTCCTCAAAGACCTGGAGAAGAAGTACAACACAGACCAGCCTCACCTCAGTGAGATAGGAGCCTGTTTCCTCTTACAGGTTGTTATACCCTTTACACACACACTTTTTTCAGAATTGGATCCAGCCTTTTTCCATACCATTTATCTTTTTGCTCCGTGAATACATTACACAGTTATACATTTCAACAGTCATATCCCCGTTTGGCTCTATTGAACTATTTTGCCCCTCTTCCCCCCCCCTCCCACACTCTTTCCTTCCTTACCCACTCTCACCCTCTTCACTCACCCCCCCATCCTCTTATCCTCTCTCTCAGGGGGAGGGTTTTTCCATCTACTCTGAGTACTGTAACACCCACCCTGCAGCGTGTGGGGAGCTGCAGCGCCTCATGAAGCTGGGCAGGTACAAGCACTTCTTTGAGGCCTGCCGGCTGCTGCAGCAGATGATTGACATCTCCATCGCCGGCTTCCTGCTCACGCCCGTCCAGAAGATCTGCAAATACCCCCTGCAGCTGGGAGAGCTGCTCAAATACACCCCCAAAGACCACAGGTAGGCCACAACACACACTGACCACTTTTTCCTTTACTAACTTCGCTACATACACACACACACACACACACGAATACACACACACACACAAACCTTTTCACACTCTCGAATGCTGTTGATGTTGTGTTCTGTAGTGACTATGGTGGAGTTAGTGACGCGTACGAGGCAATGAGGAATGTGGCGAGCCTGATCAACGAGGGGAAAAGGAGGCTGGAGAGTGTTGACGCCATAGCTCACTGGCAGGTGGCCATCCTACGCTGGGAGGTGAGGCTCCTCACTACTTTTTTACATTGTTACTGTAGCAGAAACCTTTTACCACCATATTATTACATGGCTACTACAGTGTTCATGTTAAGGCTTTGCATCGAAACCCATTTCAACCTTGTGCTCGTCTCCTGTACTCAGTCTGGGAAATAAGGTGTCGTTTAACATGGGTCCATGCTATCCGGGGTCCCTACCCCATTTGAGGTTGAAATGTAAAATAGTTAAGGGTTATGGTAGGGGTTAGGGTAGAGACTTCCCAAGGATCCCGGCTAGCACTAACCATTTAAGATGTAGACAATGACTCATACAATGATCTGACAAATGCAACACCCTCTCTGAACCAGTATCTGTGCAGAGGAGAGACAATGAATGACTAGTCTCAAATCACCTCTTCGGTACCAGCAATAAAATCCCTCATTACTACCGCGTACATGTCGGCTGATCCAGCAGCAGTACTCTATCCCTAAAGATCATTGATTTTATCATCTACAATATCATCTACAATGTCATCAACCTGTAATAATATTTAATACAAGTAGATTAAGTAGACCATGTTATTGGAGATCAAGTAGGTTAAGTAGACCATATAAGGTATGTTTTTAGAGAGCTTTCTGAAGAGGTGGATTTGGCACATGTACATTTTTATGTAGACTTTTTTGGGGATATACATACCTGGTGAGACGACAGTAAATGACGATAGTTGCTCAGCGACACTCCATATTTAGTGAGTATCTGATGTATTTTGACATAACGCTTGCAGAGCTGTCTAATGGGAAAATGAATGGTAGTAAACTGGGCTAGAGATGAGACTAGTCATATTCAATGTCTCCTCCTCTGCCCAGATACTGGTTCACTCCCTCTCTCTCTGTGTGTGTGTGCTCTCTCCCAGGGAGCGGATGTTCTGGAGCGCAGCTCGGAGCTGATCCACTCTGGGGAACTCACCCGGATTGTCCGGCAGGGCAACAAGACGCAGCAGCGCAGCTTCTTCCTGTTCGACCACCAGCTGGTGTTCTGTAAGAAGGACGTACTGCGCCGCGACCTGCTGCACTACCGTGGTCGCCTGGACATGGACAACACATCGGTGCTGCAGATGCCCGATGGCAGGGACCCCGAGCTGGGCATCTTGCTGAGGAACGCCTTGCGGCTCCGGAACAGCTCCACCCTGGAGACCCTGTGTTACCTCTGCTGCAGGAAACCCCAGGATAGACAACGCTGGCTGCAGGCCTTCGCCAGGGAGAGACAGAGGGTACAGGAGGACCAGGAGATGGGTGAGAAGGAGTGGGAAGGAGAGACTGATGAGGGAAGTGGAAAGGGAAGGAGAGACTGATGAGGGAAGTGGAAAGGGAAGGAGAGACTGATGAGGGAAGTGGAAAGGGAAGGAGAGACTGATGAGGGAAGTGGAAAGGGAAGGAGAGACTGATGAGGGAAGTGGAAAGGGAAGGAGAGACTGATGAGGGAAGTGGAAAGGGAAGGAGAGACTGATGAGGGAAGTGGAAAGGGAAGGAGAGACTGATGAGGGAAGTGGAAAAGGAAGGAGAGACTGATGAGGGAAGTGGAAAGGGAAGGAGAGACTGATGAGGGAAGTGGAAAGGGAAGGAGAGACTGATGAGGGAAGTGGAAAAGGAAGGAGAGACTGATGAGGGAAGTGGAAAGGGAAGGAGAGACTGATGAGGGAAGTGGAAAGGGAAGGAGAGACTGATGAGGGAAGCGGAAAGGGAAGGAGAGACTGATGAGGGAAGTGGAAAGGGAAGGAGAGACTGATGAGGGAAGTGGAAAGGGAAGGAGAGACTGATGAGGGAAGTGGAAAGGGAAGGAGAGACTGATGAGGGAAGTGGAAAGGGAAGGAGAGACTGATGAGGGAAGTGGAAAAGGAAGGAGAGACTGATGAGGGAAGTGGAAAAGGAAGGAGAGACTGATGAGGGAAGAGGAAAGGGAAGGAGAGACTGATGAGGGAAGTGGAAAAGGAAGGAGATATTGAGGAGGGAAGAGGAAAGGGGTGGCGACTAGAAGAGGGGTTGTTGGGAAGATGGGAAAGGTGTTTCCCATGTCTCCTTCATGTAGCCTAACTCTTAAACACACACATTCATGCACACACACAAACTTATTTTTTTGTATACTGACTCTATCATGTTCAACTATAATTAGTATGCTTTAACTGATTAAACACAAATACAAATACTGCCGTTCAAAAGTTTGGGGTCACTTAGAAATGTCCTTGTTTTTGAAAGAAAAGCACATTTTTTGTCCATTTAAAATAACATCAAGTTGATCAGAAATACAGTGTAGACATTGTTAATGTTATAAATGACTATTGTAGCTGAAAATGGCAGATTTTTTATGGAATATCTACATAGGTGTACAGAGGCCCATTATCAGCAACCATCACTCCTGTGTTCCAATGGCACGTTGTGTTAGCTAATCCAAGTTTATCATTTTAAAAGGCTAATTGATCATTAGATAACCCTTTTAAAAATATGTTAGCACAGGTGAAAACTGTTCTGCTTAAAGAAGCAATAAAACTGGCCTTTAGACTTATTGAGTATTTGGGGGTTCGATTACAGGCCAGAATGGCCAGAAACAAATCTTTCTTCTGAAACTCATCAATCTTTTCTTGTTCTGAGAAATTAAGGCTAGAGAAATTGCCAAGACTCTGAAGATCTCGTACAACGCTGTATACTACTCCCTTCACAGAACAGCGCAAACTGGCTTAAACCAGAATAGGAAGGAGGCCCCGGTGCACAACTGAGCAAGAGGAGAAGTACATTAGTGTCTAGTTTGAGAAACCGACACCTCACAAGTCCTCAACTGGCAGCTTCATTAAATAGTACCTGCAAAACACCCGTCTCAATGTCAACAGTGAAGAGGTGACTTCAGGATGCTGGCCTTCTAGGCAGAGTTGCAAAGAAAGAGCCATAACTCAGACTGGCCAA
This sequence comes from Salvelinus fontinalis, assembly GCF_029448725.1. NCBI lineage: Eukaryota > Metazoa > Chordata > Actinopteri > Salmoniformes > Salmonidae > Salvelinus > Salvelinus fontinalis. The sequence continues at coordinate 32,288,688 of NC_074689.1, forward strand.
TAAAAATGAAAGATTAAGATGGGCTAATGAACACAGACACTGGACAGAGGAACTCTGCTTAGAAGGCCAGCATCCCGGAGTCGCCTCTTCACTGTTGACGTTGAGACTGGTGTTTTGCGGGTACTATTTAATGAAGCTGCCAGTTGAAGACTTGTGAGGTGTCTGTTTCTCAAACTAGACACTCCAATGTATTTGTCCTCTTGCTCAGTTGTGCACCGGGGTCTCCCACTCTCCTCTTTCTATTCTGGTTACAGCCCTTTTGTGCTGTTCTGTGAAGGGAGTAGTACAAAGCGTTGTACAAGATCTTCAGTTTCTTGGCAATTTCTCGCATGGAATAACCTTCATTTTCAGAACAAGAATAGACGGACGAGTTTCAGAAGAAAGTTATTTGTTTCTGGCCATTTTGAGCCTGTAATCGAACTCACAAATGCTGTTGCTCCAGATACTCAACTAGTCTAAAGAAGGTCAGTTTTATTGCTTCTTTAATCATCACTACAGTTTTCACCTGTGCTGACATAATTGCAAAAGGGTTTTCTAATGATCAATTAGCCTTTTAAAATTATAAACTTGGATTAGCTAACACAACGTGCCATTGGAACACAGGAGTGATGGTTGCTGATAAAGGACCTCTGTACGCCTATGTAGATATTCCATTAAAAATCTGCCGTTTCCAGCTACAATAATAGTAATTTACAACATTAACAATGTGTGCACTGTATTTCTGATCAATTTGATGTTATTTTAATGGACATAAAATGTGCTTTTCTTTCAAAAACAAGGACATTTCTAAGTGACCCCAAACTTCTGAACGTTTTTTTTGTGTGTGGTTTTTGTATAAGCTCTTTTGTTTTCAACCTCACCTGCAAACTGTTTTATCTGTACTGTTTTGTCTTTCACTTTTCTTCTTTGGTTTCGAATAAATAGAATCTAAAACCATTCACAAGAGGAGAGCGTGTAAGTAAGTCCATGTTGAATGACATTGGGTTGACTGGTATTTTTTTAATTTCATGACAGGAATGAAGATCAGTGAAACGCAGAGAAAACAAGCAATCTTCAATGCAAGAAGATCCAAACAAGGGAAAATGAAGAGTAAGCAAGCAATCATACTTCTGTGTTCTTACAATTGCTGTGGTGTTGGATTTAGTGAAATACTCTTATTATTACAAATAATGTTTTAAAAACATTGTTTCTTCTCAGCCATAGGCTACTCTGGCTCTGTCCCGCCCCACCACCACCACCACCACCACCACCAACCCCTGCATCCAATTCACCAGCGCCATGTTACTGTGCCAACCAGTGTGCCTCAGCAGCAGGTGTTCACATTGGCCGAGCCCAAGCAAAAGCCCGCCCACCTGTGGTACACCTTCACCCGACATGCCTTGTTCAGGAAGTGAGGATCTCGCCCTGAGGACTCAGAGAAAAACATACAATTATGGACCTACATATTTCAGCATAGTATCTGTGCACGTACTACTTTGTGTAATGTGTGTTTTATCAATGTGTTTGTGTGCCTCTTAAAGTGTATGTATATTTTGTTGTTGTGTGCGTTATGTCTATTCGGTTTCTATTTGTGTCTTCAAATCTGTGCCTGCAAATTGGGAGAGATTTCCCATAAGTGTTAATATGCATACAGACTGACTCCCTCCATGTGCTGGTGTGGTAAAGATGCTGCTTTTTGTAGGTCTGAGGTTCCTTAATACCCAACCGCCCAGCACATACCTGTATTCATGTAGTTATGACCATGATGTGAAGCACATTTTAGCTTTTCAAATAGGAGTTGAGTACTTACCTGCTACCTTGGTTTTAGTTCATTTCGCTGAGGCTGGTCCCTGTTGGAGTTGGACTGCTAGTGAAGACACAAGTGGCTCTTCTGAGAGCTGAATGCCCAGAGGACAGTCTACACACGCATTTGCACATTCAGTAACCCTGTTAACACTGTTGTAAATAAACTCTTTTACAAAAAGTACCAAATACAAGTAGTGTATTTCTCAATTTTATTGGTTGGTTGTGAGAAATGTATCTCTCAAAGATATGTAACATCTGCTGTAATCATATGAATTCTGTCAACATGAATGAGGGTCGTCACTAGTTGCCACAAAGTTACAAACCCGCCAATTTCTACAAATTATCTTATACCAAACCCTAACCTTAAATTAAGACCAAAAAGCAAATGTTTGTTAACATACTTTTTTAACGATATAACCTATGTAGACTTTGTGGCTGTGGTAACTAGTGGAAACCCTGAAGGAGCCCCAGCTAGTCGCTGCTTCCTCACCTGTGCGGTCGGATCTGGTTACATTCACCTGGCGGCTCAGGGTAGATAGCGAGACGCCCCACAGCAGCACGGTTAAACCAGTACACAGGGGTGCTGCTTTTTCCATCTTTATATTTGACATTTTAGAGTGGAACAGTAGAAATGACCGATCTCACTCAGAAGCGAACAATCGGATGATATGAGAGGCGCGAAGTAATGTCCCTGTGCCGGTGTCATGGGGACAGAGCGCGAGCTGACGAGCGGAGATGACAGAGATGGCAATAACGGAGACAGTACCAGTGTAAGTATAGCATATTCTTGGAATATTATTACCTGCTGTTGGTGAATGGGAATAATTCGAATTTTTAACAACCAAAACAAGTAACGAGTAAAACTGTAATTGTGTTGTCATATCACCCGAGAAGCCGATGCGTTGGAATGATTACGCACTTTTCGTCTCCATAAAATTTGCTTTAAGTACCTTAATAGAAAACGTAGGTTTTAGGCCATTCACTAAAATAAACACGTTTACAGTGTGTGACTGACTCGTATAAAGGAGTCGTTGGGGGGGAGAACCCAGAAAGATATGTGACCACTTGGGTACAGCGACACCGTTCTTCTGAGGACACCCAAACCAGTGTCCACAGTAAAGCCCAAGAGCCTTTGCTGTAGCCCTGCTTGGGACCTTTAGCCTACATTGACTATTGGTTGAGACTCAGGGCCCGTTAGGGCAGGCTATGTCAGGGTGGGAAATTGGAAATGTGAATTGGGCCAAGTTGGAGGTAGTAATGCATTTAGGTTATAGTTTATTGAGTGGCATGAATACACCACACCAAAAGCTTGCTTTTATGGCTATTTTCAAACAAATGTCCAGCAATTATGTGTAGTAATGATTTATCTTCACTACTTGGACAATTGATTTAATTATTAAATTATTAAATGATAGTTCAGCCCTTTGTTTTATTTTATTCTGTAATAGGAATATTTTAACCATGTATTCAAGCTAATCAAATCAAAGTTTAGCGCTGTACGGCTAAAATCAGGAAGGGTGAGGGTTATGAGGGTTATTTTAAAACCGTTTAAAATAACCCTCATCCAGATCTGTTACATAATATTCCTACTCATCACTTATTATTATTATTATTATTATTACAAATAGTAGATTATCACTTCTCACAATGGTGCTCGTTTAGTAAAGGTAGATCAAAGCTGAGTCAATGTCTTGCAAGATCACACAACGATTAATTCGTATTTTATATAACAGAACCGAATAGCATAGCAGGCCTATAACACTACTGTTACACCAAAAACACCTAATTTCTAATGAGATTTTAAGATGGTTAGCTAAAGCTGAATAGTCAAAAAATATAGAATGCGCTAAAACTCAGAGCCACTATGCAGGATATATGGTTTAATTGAAACAAAATACAAGAAAGGCTAATAGTTTGTTAACATCATCCGCTCTAATTGTCTCACGAAGGAGTAACTCAGGAAGATGGAAATGCTGATTCACATTAAACTGATTGAGATCAATCAAAAGATTGGCATGGAGATGCAGTTTTACCGTTAAAACGTGAATAATTAGCATTCACAATTGCCAGTGATAATGGCCTATTTTGAAATTAGGTATGCCTATCTTGGTGTTTGAGGGTATTAAAAATATAACATTTTCTTGAGGCAATATGTGTGGGCGTAGGCAGACGTTGCAATTAGAGGATGCATTTTATGCAGATTTTATAACAGGGCTCTCCCTCCAACACTGTTCCAATCCTAATCTAGCGCACCTGATTGTAATAATTAGCTGGTTCTTAAAATAATTGGGGTTGGAGTGGACCCCTACAGGATGGTAGCGCTCCAGGAACAGCATTGGAGAGACATGATAGGCTATTCGATAGACTACATCTGTCCATACAAACTTTGCGGGAATGGTGACGTCATTTACATATTTTTTTGGGCGCTACACCACTGCAAGTAAGATCTATGGTGGGTCTGTAGACAGGGGTGTCTGTATGCTGCATGTGTTCCCCGCTGGCTTCATCAATCTGAGAAGCCAAACTGCAACCATCCCGTGCTCATTATGAACAGGGTTTTAGCCGCCTTCTCCATTTACATTGTGTCATAGCCTACACTTGGATTTGCCTACACTGTAATGCATTCAACTGGATCATTTTACCGCACCAGCATTGCAATCCAATGCATGCACGATTTATGGAATAAACGGCGATATATTGCCGGGCTGTAAAACATTTTTGGGCTGTGCTACAGAAGGCTATATCGGTCCACTAATACAGGACTGAAGGCCCAGTGTACTACTTTTGTAAGAATTGTTTAAAAAAAATTGCTCGCGCTACAGACCGCTATATGGGCCCGCTAATATAGGACTAGTAAAGGGCCAGTGTACTATTTTTGTGAGGAAAATAAATAAATAATAATATTTTATTATTAAAATACTTTTTTTTAAATTCAGATTTTTCAGGGAGTGCTGCAGCACTCCTACTTCCCGCGGCTATGGTCGTTTCCATGTTCGTCTCCATGGAGAGAATCTATACCCCCAATTATCTCATGTTGGATTAAGTTCCACGCACAGGATGGGATGACGCCACATGAATAATGCAGAGCAAGAGCGTTTTGGAGCTGATGGGGTTACTTGGCACCTCGCCAAGACCTGAGACATTAAAACAGAACACATACCGGTACCTCCTCATGCAACCTGTTACATGTGGGTTTTCCATGTGATCCAGCCTAGGGATGGACCGACATTTACATAATGGGTACCTGGAGGAAAATGGGGAAGGGTCATGCTTTTTCAATTTCAGTCAAGGAGGAGGCTTTAGTCTTTTTTAAATCTAGTCCAGGGAAGGGTCATGCAATTTGTAATTGATTGAATGACTATATGTCTCAGTGTTTTAGTATTAGTTGCTTATTAGACTATACATCGATGGGTGCCTGATGCCGCACCTCTTCTCTGACTCTCCGCTGGGCGCACAATGTCAAGTGCGCCTATAGGCTATTTAGTGTGGCCTCAATCAAATGATCCAAAGCTGATAGGCTATGAAGTGCATGCTCGGAGAAGCACAGAGCAAAGTTATATTTCTAAGAGAGCTGCTGGGAAGGTGTAAATAACACTAGGCTGCATTACACACTGCAATGGATATTCCAACCCTGAGCCTTGGTCTGCTCTGCTGATCAAAAACGGTTTTGTGTGCTGCCTAACCAATGGCTGTGCTGTGTAGGCTTACAGGGTAACCAATGGCTGTGCTGTGTAGGCTTACAGGGTAACCAATGGCTGTGCTGTGTAGGCTTACAGGGTAAGCAATGGCTGTGCTGTGTAGGCTTACAGGTTAACCAATGGCTGTGCTGTGTAGGCTTACAGGGTAACCAATGGCTGTGCTGTGTAGGCTTACAGGGTAACCAATGGCTGTGCTGTGTAGGCTTACAGGGTAACCAATGGCTGTACTGTGTAGGCCTACAGGTGCAGTTCAGGAGGAGATTAAAAGGCTTCTTCTAAATGTATTTTCGATTACGTCTAGTCTAGAAAATGCATGCAGACTAGCTTTGCTACTCCTATAATTGATTTTATTATAAACAATATGTTTCTTGCCTGTGATGTAGGCCTGTTTATCAGAGTTATTGACCTCTCAATAAACCAGATTTGAGTCATTTACTTTGTGGTGCTGAAACGTGAAGCAGCAGCTGTGGCACAATCAATCAGAAATGGACAGCTTGTGGTTGTAAGGGCTGTCGTTCTCCTCATCCTCGGACGAGGAGAGGAGAGAAGGATCAGTAGACCAAAACGCAGCATTAGGGAAATAAGCCATCTCTTTATTCGTAACGACGGCACACGAAAACAAACACTTTTACAAAAATTACAAAACAAGAAAACGACGTAGACGAAAACTGAACATGAACTTAACTAACTAAACGTAAAACTCACGGACAGGAACAGACTACATCAAAACGAAACGAACATCCAAACAGTCCCGTATGGTGCAAACATAACACAGATACGGAAGACAATCACCCACAAACAAACAGTGAGAACACCCTACCTAAATATGACTCTTAATTAGAGGAGAACGCAAAACACCTGCCTCTAATTAAGAGCCATACCAGGCAACCAAAACCAACATAGAAACAGATAACATAGACTGCCCACCCAAAACACATGCCCTGACCTAAACACATACAAAAACAACATAAAACAGGTCAGGACCGTTACAGAACCCCCCCCCCTCAAGGTGCGAACGCCGGGCGCACCAGCACAAAGTCCAGGGGAGGGTCTGGGTGGGCAGTTGACCACGGTGGTGGCTCCGGCTCTGGACGCTGTCCCCACACCACCATAGTCACTCCCCGCTTCTGTCTTCCCCTCCCAATGACCACCCTAAAACTAACATCCCCTAAATGAATGGCCAGCACCGGGACAAGGGGCAGCACCGGGACAAGGGGCAGCACCGGGACAAGGGGCAGCACCGGGACAAGGGGCAGGTCCCGGCTGATATACTCAGGCAGATCCTGACTGAACGGCTCTCTACGCTCATGGCTGGCTGACGGCTCTCGACGCTCATGGCTGGCTGACGGCTCTCGACGCTCATGGCTGGCTGACGGCTCTCGACGCTCATGTCTGGCTGACGGCTCTCGACGCTCATGGCTGGCTGACGGCTCTCGACGCTCATGGCTGGCTGACGGCTCTCGACGCTCATGGCTGGCTGACGGCTCTCGACGCTCATGGCTGGCTGACGGCTCTCGACGCTCATGGCTGGCTGACGGCTCTCGACGCTCATGGCTGGCTGACGGCTCTCGACGCTCATGGCTGGCTGACGGCTCTCGACGCTCATGGCTGGCTGACTGCTCTCGACGCTCATGGCTGGCTGACGGCTCTCGACGCTCATGGCTGGCTGACGGCTCTCGACGCTCATGGCTGGCTGACGGCTCTCGACGCTCATGGCAGGCTGACGGCTCTCGACGCTCATGGCTGGCTGACGGCTCTCGACGCTCATGGCTGGCTGACGGCTCTCGACACTCATGGCTGGCTGACGGCTCTCGACGCTCATGGCTGGCTGACGGCTCTCGACGCTCATGGCAGGCTGACGGCTCTCGACGCTCATGGCAGGCTGACGGCTCTCGACGCTCATGGCAGGCTGACGGCTCTCGACGCTCATGGCTCTCTGACGGCTCTGGCTGCTCATGGCTCTCTGGCGGCTCTGGCAGATCCTGTCTGGTTGGCGGCTCTGGCAGATCCTGTCTGGTTGGCGGCTCTGGCAGATCCTGTCTGGTTGGCGGCTCTGGCAGATCCTGTCTGGTTGGCGGCTCTGGCAGATCCTGTCTGGTTGGCGGCTCTGGCAGATCCTGTCTGGTTGGCGGCTCTGGCAGATCCTGTCTGGTTGGCGGCTCTGGCAGATCCTGTCTGGTTGGCGGCTCTGGCAGATCCTGTCTGGTTGGCGGCTCTGGCAGATCCTGTCTGGCTGGCGGCTCTGGCAGATCCTGTCTGGCGGGCGGCTCTAGCGGCTCCTGTCTGCCGTGCGGCTCTAGCGGCTCCTGCCTGACGGGCGGCTTTGCAGGCTCATGGCAGACGGGCGGCTTTGCAGGCTCATGGCAGACGGATGGCTCAGACGGCGCTGGGGAGACGGATGGCTCAGATGGCGCTGGGGAGACGGATGGCTCAGATGGCGCTGGGGAGACGGATGGCTCAGATGGCGCTGGGGAGACGGATGGCTCAGATGGAGCTGGTGAGACGGATGGCTCTGGCCGGATACGGCGCACTGTAGACCTGGTGCGTGGTGCCGGAACTGGAGTCACCGGGCTAAGGATAAGCACCTTCCTACTATTGCGGGAGCAGGGACAGGGCACACTGTACTCTCAAAGCCCACTCTATAACTGATGCGAGGTACCGGCACTGGTGACACCGGGCTGAGGACAAGCACATCAGGATTAGTAGGGGGAGAAGATACAGTGTGTACAGGGCTCTGGAGACGCACAGGAGGCTTAGTGCGTGGTGCCGGAACTGGAGGCACCGAACTGGATACATGCACTACAGAGAGAGTGCGTGGAGGAGGAACTGGGCTCAGGAGATGCACTGGTAGCCTAGTGCGTAGTGTAGGCACTGTAGGTACTAGGCTGGGGCGGGGAGGTGGCGCCGGAAATACCGGACCGTGGAGGCGTACTGGCACTCTTGAGCATTGAGCCTGCCCAACCCTACCTGGTTGAATGCTCCCGGTCACCCGACCAGTGCGGGGAGGTGGAATAACCCGCACCGGCCTATGTAGGCGAACCGGGGAAACCATGCGTAAGGCAGGTGCCATGTATGCCGGCCCGAGGAGACGCACTGGAGACCAGACGCGTTGAGCCGGCCTCATGACACCTGGCTCAACACCCAATCTAGCCCTGCCAGTGCGGGGAGGTGGAATAACCCGCACTGGCCTATGCACTCGTACAGGAGACACCGTGCGCTCTACTGCGTAACACGGCGCCTGCCCGTACTCCCGCTCTCCACGGTAAGCCTGGGAAGTGGGCGCAGGTCTCCTACCTGCCCTTGGCCCACTACCTCTTAACCCCCCCCCAAGAAATTTTTGGGTGTTACTTACGGGCTTTTTGGGCTTCCGTGCCAGACGCGTTCCCTCATAACTCCGGTTCCTCTCTCCGGTAGCCTCTGCTCTCCTCAGTGCCTCCAGCTGTTCCCATGGGAGGCGATCCCTACCAGCCAGGATCTCCTCCCATGTGTAGCAACCCTTTCCGTCCAATATATCGTCCCATGTCCATTGCTCCTTTTTTTCCTGTCCCTTACTCCGTTGAGTTTTCCCTTGCCGCTTGGTCCTAGCGTGGTGGGTGATTCTGTAAGGGCTGTCGTTCTCCTCATCCTCGGACGAGGAGAGGAGAGAAGGATCAGTAGACCAAAACGCAGCATTAGGGAAATAAGCCATCTCTTTATTCGTAACGACGGCACACGAAAACAAACACTTTTACAAAAATTACAAAACAAGAAAACGACGTAGACGAAAACTGAACATGAACTTAACTAACTAAACGTAAAACTCACGGACAGGAACAGACTACATCAAAACGAAACGAACATCCAAACAGTCCCGTATGGTGCAAACATAACACAGATACGGAAGACAATCACCCACAAACAAACAGTGAGAACACCCTACCTAAATATGACTCTTAATTAGAGGAGAACGCAAAACACCTGCCTCTAATTAAGAGCCATACCAGGCAACCAAAACCAACATAGAAACAGATAACATAGACTGCCCACCCAAAACACATGCCCTGACCTAAACACATACAAAAAACAACATAAAACAGGTCAGGACCGTTACAGTGGTGCTGAAAGTAGTAAAATTCGAGTAGGCATAATTAATTTAAACTGTCTTCATTTTAATTACACTTTACCAACAACAAGAGGGCTTTGTGTTGCAGCCTATTTCTTTCTATTAAAAACATATGGGGTAGGCCTACCTGTTTGACAGATTAAATTAGGCTATAGGCTGCTATAGCCATAGATCTGTAGGTTACCAACATAATTAGAGCAGTAAAAATAAATGTTTCGTCATACCCGTGGTATACGGTCTGATATATTACGGCTGCCAGCCAATCAGCATTCAGGGCTCGACCCACACAGTTTATAATAAGTGATCTATAACAGCCCTTTGGTCCGCAATGTTTTATGCTAGAAACAAGCTGGAAAATACCTGAAAAGACGTGATTCCGATGCATATGGGGATGTCATGGTTTAGTTTCTTTAACATTCAGAGAATTAGCACATTTTTATTAGGATCCCCATTAGCTAACGCCGTAACGTTAGCTAATCTTCCTGGGGTCCAACACCAGTTTAGTAAGACATTACAAACAATTACAAATGAAGACCTTACAAACATTTACCAAATAGACAATACAGACAATTTAATTACCTGACAGGAAGCACATTTAACATTCAGTTGATGCTTTCTATTTCCTGTCCAGTCATATGGTTAAATCGCATTAGATGTCTTAAAAAAAATTCTTGAAGGTGGATTTAGTTTTTGCCTTAGAAATATGCATTGGTTTAGAGTTCCATTCAGCTATGGCTCTATATAAAACTGTAGATTTAAGTCGATTTGTCCTTGGTTTGGGTTGTCTTAGATGCCCTGAACTTACCTGTCTGGTTTGGTGGTTATGCATGTTGCTATTATGTACTAACTGGCCTGAAAAATTCTGTGTGTTTAAAAAAAATCTATAACATTCCTAAAGAAAATCAGAAGACTGGATAGTAATTTGTTTACAATGTGAAGCCATGAGAGATTCTGATGCATTCATTTGGATAGAGAAATGAAGAGCTAGCAGCCCTGTTTTGAGTGATTTCTTTGCTGCAGATGACCATATAACTGGACAGTAATTTAAGTGGGATAGGACCAGGGATTGAATCACCTGATCCAGTGTGCTAGATGTGACGTACAGTACTCTGAACATTGTCTTGTAACAGAAATTTCCTTACCCATCTTAATATGCTATGCTAGGTAAAGTGCCGCCTTATCTCAGTTCACTGGTCACGATGGCCACACCCACCCGCAGCACGCGCTCCAGCAGGTGTATCTCACTGATCATCCCTAAAGCTAAAACCTCATTTGGACGCCTTTCCTTCCAGTTCTCTGCTGCCTGCGACTGGAACGAATTGCAAAAATCTCTGAAGTTGGAGACTTTTATCTCCCTCAACAACTTTAAAAATCTGCTATCCGTGCAGCTAACCGATCGCTGCAGCTGTACATAGTCCATCTGTAAACTACCCACCCAATTTACCTACCTCACCCCCCATACTGCTTTTATTTATTTACTTTTCTGCTCTTTTGCACACCAGTATCTCTTCTTGCACATGTTCATCTGATGATTTATCACTCCAGTGTTAATCTGCTAAATTGTAATTATTCGATTTATTGCCTACCTCATGCCTTTTGCACACATTGTATATAGATTCTCTTTTTTCTACCATGTTATTGACTTGTTTATTGTTTACTCCATGTGTAACTCTGTGTTGTCTGTTCACACTGCTATGCTTTATCTTGGCCAGGTCGCAGTTGCAAATGAGAACTTGTTCTCAACTAGCCTACCTGGTTAAATAAAGGTGAAATAAATAAAAATAAATAAAAAAATAACAATTTTATCTACACTACCGGTTAAAAGTTTTAGAACACCTACTCATTCAATACCCCCCCCCCCCCCCCCCCGCCCCCCGTCACAACACAGGTGATTGGCTCAAACGTATTAAGAAGGAAAGAAATTCCACAAATTAACTTTTAACAAGGCACACCTGTTAATTGAAATGCATTCCAGGTGACTACCTGATGGTAGCTGGTTGAGAGAATGCCAAGCGTGTGCAAAGCTGTCATCAAGGCAAATGGTGGCTGTTTGAAGAATCTCAAATATAAAATATATTTAGATTTGTTTAACACTTTTTTTGGTTTCTACATGATTCCACATGTGTTATTTCATAGTTTTGATGTCTTCACTATTATTCTACAATGTAGAAAATATTAAAAATAAAGAAAAAACCTTGAATGTGTAGGTGTTCTAAAACTTTTGACCTGTAGTGTGTGTTCTGACCATGATAAAGCCTTGTCCAACATGACACCTAGTAGTTTCGTTGTTTTTTCACTTGCTCTACATGCGTTCTATTCATCAACAAATTCAATTGGGGATCATCAACAAGCATATATCTTCAACCAAATACAATACATTTAGTTTTAGAAATGTTCAACACCAATTTGTTCATATCAACCACTTCAGAGACCATTCTTTGTTCACTACTCAGTACATCTGTTAGCTCATTACATTCTGATGCTGCGCTATACATTGTAGAGTCATGAGCATACATTACCACTCTTGCTTTGTTCATTACTGAAGGTAAATCATCTGTAAAGAGAGTAGAGAAGTTGGCCTAGGCAGCTTCCTTGAGGAACACCACAGTGTATATATTTACTGTTTGAAAAGCTACCATTAAGGAACACTTTTTGCCTTCTCCTGGATAGATATCTTTCCATCCAGGATAGAGCTTCAGACTTAAAACCATAACATTTGAGTTTACCTAGTAACAGTTCATGATCATTTACATCAAAAGAAGCACTGAAATCTAGCAACAGTGCACCAACTAACTTCCTGCCATCCATGCTCTTTAACCAATCTTCTCTAATTTGTGTAAAGGCCGTATTCGTAGAATGCCCTTCTTTGGATGCATGCTGGAAATCCGTTATCAGACCATTATATGAGAAATAATCCTTGATTTGTACTGATACAATTTTTTCCAATAATTTACTTAACACAGGCAGCAAGCTTATAGGACAACTATTAGAACCAATGATTGCACATGTTTTTATCCTTAGGTAGTGGAATAACCTTTGACTCTTTCCAGACTTCTGGGCACACTCCATATATCAAGCACTTATTAAAAATATGAGAGATTGGGGTAGATATGTGGGGTTGAGGCTGAGGTTGGATGAGGCTGAGCTACAACCTTCTACAGCCGAGGAGACAAAAAATGAACTTTGCCTGGGACTGTACAATACATGTTTTAACCCAGACAGCTTTTAGGGAGACACTTGTGACCTGTCGTTGGGTTAAGCCACAGAAGAATAGCCAGCAGTTAAAACTGAAATGTTTCTGTGTCGGTAGGCCTACGCTGTCTAGGGTGGAAAAGTAGGCCTAACTTTTGGAAGTACTATGCTCAGATTCCTAATAATATCTCAGATTTAATTATTTGCAAACAAGGACAGTTTCATTGCAAACAAGACACACTGATTTGGCATTGGAGAAATATGATAAGAAAGGCACGTAGGCCTATTTCTGTTCATTCTGCAATTTCGGTAATTTGTGTGGTATTAAAAGATATTCCGCTAATATGTAAAATGTCATAGAATTGCATGAAATGTTTATAAAATGCTTTTTTTTCTCTGACCTGCAAATACGATCATAGATTCACTCAATGTTTTTACTATAAAGGTCTTTCCACCCCTACTCTTGTCCACGGTGGTCTGTGAACCCACAACCTTCTGGCCTGCAGCCCTGTGTGCTATCAAAATCCCTGCGTTGCCATATCATGCTTACAGGACGAAGAACAGTTTCTAAAACTGCATATCTAAAGCTCTGGTCTGTACAAGAATTGAGCGCAAACGGTAGACATGTTCTCTGCTATCGACTTTATGCTTTAATTATTATTTGGGGTATAGGATAGGGTCACTTTTTAGTTTTAAGCGTTCATGGAGCGTTTAGGTAAAATATGTTTAGCTGAAGGGAGGGCCATTCATTTTTGAGAGGGAAGATTTTCTCAATGTAACTGTCACGTTCTGACCATAGTTCTTGTGTGTTTTGCTTGTTTTAGTGTTGGTCAGGACGTGAGCTGGACGTGAGCTATGTTGTGTGTCTAGTTTGTCTGTTTCTATGTTTAGCCTAATATGGTTCCCAATCAGAGGCAGGTGTTTTGTGTTGTCTCTGATTGGGAATCATATTTAGGTGACTTGTTTTGTGTTGGGGATTGTGGGTGGTTGTTTCCTGTCTTTGTGTTCGTTTTACCAGAGAGGACTGTTTCGGTTTGCCACGTTTGTTATTTTGTTATTTGTAAGTGTTTTCGTCTCGTCTATTAAAACATGTTGAACACGAGCTACGCTGCTTCTTGGTCCGATCCCTGCTACCCCCCCTTTTCAGACGAAGAGGAGGAAGGCTGCCGTTACAGTAACCCTTATTATAAATAACGTTCACTCCCCTGCTACTTTCAATAGTCGACTCCAGTTTTCCCTACACCGCCGTTAAGCACGACTAAAAATGGAAATGGGTCTGAACATTGGCCATTTGACCAGTCCTTCCTTCCCCACCGTACCCATTGGTTTCTGACCCTCCAGTCCCCAAGAACAGTACTAGTCACAGTTCCTGTTTAGTACGCCTTCCTTGAGAAAAAAAGGTCATATCTATTTGATCGCCAAAATTGGAGCCATGCCAATTTAATTTGAATATCTGTGTTGTATCGTATCATCAACAGGGCGCAGACTGTTTAATATATGCAGTATGTACGTACAGTTGAAGTCAGAAGTTTACATACACCTTAGCCAAATGCATTTAAACTCAGTTTTTCACAATTCCTGACAATTAATCCTAGTAAAAATTCCCTATCTTAGGTCAGTTAGGATCACCACTTTATTTTAAGAATGTGTAATGTCAGAATAATAGTAGAGAGAGTGATTTATTTCAGCTTTTATTTCTTTCATCACATTCCCAGTGGTCAGAAGTTTACATACACTCAATTAGTATTTGGTAGCATTGCCTTTCAATTGTTTAACTTGGGTCAAACGTTTCGGGTAGCCTTCCACAAGCTTCCCACAATAAGTTGGGTGAATTTTGGCCCATTCCTCCTGACAGAGCTGGTGTAACTGAGTCAGGTTGTAGGCCTCATTGCTCGCACACGCTTTTTCAGTCCTGCCCACACATTTTCTATAGGATTGAGGTCAGGGATTTGTGATGGCCACTCCAATAATTTGACTTTGTTGTCCTTAAGTTATTTTGCCACAACTTTGGAAGTATGCTTGGGGTCATTGTCCATTTGGAAGACCCATTTTGCGACCAAGCTTTAACTTCCTGACTGATGTCTTGAGATGTTGCTTCAATATATCCACATAATTTTCCTTCCTTGTGATGCCATCTATTTTGTGAAGTGCACCGGTCCCTCCTGCAGCAAAGCACCCCCACAACATGATACTGCCACCCCCATGCTTCACGGTTGGGATGGTGTTCTTCGGCTTGCAAGTCTCCCCCTTTTTCCTCAAAACATAACGATGGTCATTATGGCCAAACAGTTCTATTTTTGTTTCATCAGACTAGAGGACATTTCTCCAAAAAGTACGATTTTTGTCCCCATGTGCAGTTGCAAACCGTAGTCTGGCTTTTTTATGGTGGTTTTGGAGCAGTGGCATCTTCCTTGCTGAGCAGCCTTTTTGGTTATGTCAATATAGGACTCGGTTTACTGTGGAAATAGATACTTTTGTACCTGTTTCCTCCAGCATCTTCACAAGGTCCTTTGCTGTTGATCTGGGATTGATTTGCACTTTTCGCACCAAAGTACGTTCATCTCTAAGAGACAGAACGCGTCTCCTTCCTGAGCGGTATGACGGCCTGCGTGGTCCCATGGTGTTTATACTTGCATACTATTGTTTGTACAAATGAATGTGGTACCTTCAGGCGTTTGGAAATTGCTCCCAAGGATGAACCAGACTTGTGGAGGTTTACAATGTTTTTCTGAGGTCTTGGCTGATTTCTTTTGATTTTCCCATGATGTCAAGCAAAGAGGCACTGAGCTTGAAGGTAGGCCTTAAAATACATCCACAGGTACACATCCAATTGACTCAAATTATGTCAATTAGTCTATCAGAAGCTTGTAAAGCCATGACATAATTTTCTGGAATTTTCCAAGTTGTTTAAAGGCACAGTCAACTTAGTGTATGTAAACTTCTGACCCACTGGAATTGTGATACAGTGAATTATAAGTGAAATCATCTGTCTGTAAACAATTGTTGGAAAAATGACTTGTGTCATGCACAAAGTCCTAACCGACTTGCCAAAACTATAGTTTGTTAACAAGAAATTTGTGGAGTGGTTGAAAAACAAGTTTTAATGACTCCAACCTAAGTGTATGTAAACTTCCGACATCAACTGTATGTACACTGTTGCTTATCAACCGCAGATGTCATGGAAAAAACGGTGCCATGATATCTGCAAATAAAGTGCCACTGTAACTGTAATTAAACACCATTTGTTACCATGATATCTGTGGTTGATAAGCAACAGTGTACATACATATTGCGTATATTAAACAGTCTGCGCTCTGTTGATGATACGATTGAGAGTGTTGGTAACTTACAGTATACTGGCCTACAAAGACAGTGTCACTTTCTGCTCTATTTGTTCCGGTGTCTTGCAGCGTGGGGAGATGCTGCTACATGTTGCTGATGTGCTGTATGATCTCCAGGTTAAGGATGTGACTGTGGAGGTGGCCACGGTAGACCACACCCTCCAGAGGCTGTGTACGAGGTACAACGGCCGCAGCAGGGCCAGACGTATGTCACGCATCAGGACCCAGCTGCCCAGGAAGAGCTGGGCTCCTCTGTGGAACCTCCAGAACCTGACCATCCTCATCACCGTGGTTGTGTTTGTGGTCGTCGTCATCGTGTGGTCACTGCTCTGGGTCTTCATATGTCAGTTAACTTACATGGAGACTTAAACGCAATGTCTTTCTCACATGTACACATTTTTACAAACGTTTTAGTTATCTAAATCTTCTTGAATAGTTCATTACATTGTATATTTATTCCCAGTTCGCAGGGAGAGCAACAGCGGAGTGTATTTTGCCGGAATGTTCCGTGTTGCCAACGTAGATTTCATCCCCGAATACCGCCAGGCAGAGTCCCATGAGTTTGTTTCCATGGCAAACAAGATACAGCACGTGGTGAGTGTGTGACTGTTTTCAGCAGTGGTCAAATACACTGAGCAAACACACACCCTAAGCTTGGAGCTTTATATCGATATCTATATCTATAGCGTAGAAATACAAGTCCTTCATTATGTTCATGGTTACTAATAGTATCCCCCCACAGGTGAGCAGTGTGTACAGAATGTCCTCAGTGTCCAAACTCTACAAACTCACCACCATATCAGACCTCAGGTACACTGTGAATCAGTCAGTGATTGGTTGAATAAGATGGTATAGTGCTTGTTTGGAACAAACCCCTGTACACACATACATCTCCTCACAGTGATAACAAGGGTGGTCTGCTGGTGCATTTCTGGATGGTGTTTGTGGTGCCGAGACTGAAGACCCCAGCCGTGTGTGAGGAGTGTGTAGGAGCTATCCTCAGAGACTCAGTCCTCACCAGCCTGAAGAACAGGTCCTCTGTAGGGTACCTACTGGGCCTGCCCGTAGACATAGATTCCATACTTGTTAATGGTGAGTGTGTGTATGTGTCTGTGGGGTGTGTGTGTGTGTGTCTGTGGGGTTTGTGTCTGTGGGGTGTGTGTGTAGGTTTGTGGGGTGTTTGTGTGTGTAGGTTTGTGTGGAGTGTGTGTGTGTGTGTGTCTGTGGGGTGTGTGTGTGTGTCTGTGGGGTGTGTGTCTGTGGGGTGTGTGTGTAGGTTTGTGTGGGGTGTGTCTGTGGGGTGTGTGTCTGTGGAGTGTGTGTGTAGGTTTGTGTGGGGTGTGTCTGTGGGGTGTGTGTCTGTGGGGTGTGTGTGTAGGTTTGTGTGGGGTGTGTCTGTGGGGTGTGTGTCTGTGGAGTGTGTGTGTAGGTTTGTGTGGGGTGTGTCTGTGGGGTGTGTGTCTGTGGGGTGTGTGTGTAGGTTTGTGTGGGGTGTGTCTGTGGGGTGTGTGTCTGTGGAATGTGTGTGTAGGTTTGTGTGATCTCTATATATCCTTTGTTGATGTTCTTTTTGTTCTCCTCAGCTGCTCTACGATCAGATTATACATCAATTGCAGCAGGTGAGTTAACTCAATTAATCTGTTAGTTTTATTGCCACATTATGTTCAGTATCTTCCTACTTACTAGCATGGCTGTGGTAGAGTAAGAGTACAAGCCAAAGCCCTTGTCTCTCTCTCTGTGCTACAGGCTCTCAGTGTGTGGACAAGCTGTATGCCAGCCTGCCAGGCGCCAGTGTTCCCCTAAACGTCTACTCGTCATGGGGAGGTCTGAGCTGCTACGTCAAGCTGACGTCTACCCCGGGCTCTCTGATCCGCCTCACCATTACCTCCCTGCACATTGAGCCCAGCGACTGTGTCAGCGACGCCCTCACTGTGTACGACGCCCTGCTGCCCATGAGGGGGCGTACTCTCTACAGGTGAGTCAGTGTGACTGTGGATGGATGGATCTACGGATGAAGGTGAATAGACAGACAGACTGACAGAACCCCCGACCGACCGACCGAACAGTCTCTAACACTGCCCAAACCCTGCAGGGTGTGTGAGCCCGTGTCCCAGTCCCTGTCTCTGGTCTCCACGTCCAACGTCATGCTGCTGTCCCTCAGGATGACCCAGGGCAACAAGCACTTCAGAGGACACTTCCAGGCCATCGCTGAGGAACGTAAGACAGATTCTCTCACAATAATACTATACTACTGACAGACTGATATTTTATCTCGTTGCTGTGTGTCTCCCTACCAGAGTGTGTGACTTACGTAAAGATCCAGGCAAAGCCAGATTTCTCCGGTCAGATCACCAGTCCCTTCTACCCCAGCCTGCTGCCTCCTCAGTGCTCCTGCATATGGAGATTTGAGGTATTTAAGTCTATTTGGCTCACATTCACCCCACTGACGAATATTGATGCAATGTCAACAGACGTCATGTGTTGTTGTCCGCAGACCCCCCACATTGCTCTGGGAGTGGCTCTGAAGTTCCAGAACTATGTGCTGAAGCTGAAGGACATAGCGGCCTGTGAGCACGGCTGGTGGAAGGTCAAGGAGATCATGTAAGTGTGTGTGTGAGTGTCTGTTTTAACCTAAAATCTAAATCAAATCAAACTTTATTTGTCACATGCGCCGAGTACAACAGGTGTAGACCTTACCGTGAAATGCTTTCTTACAAGCCCTTAACCAACAATGCAGTTCAAGAAAGAGTTAAGAAAATATTTACCAAATAAACTAAAGTAAAGAATTATAAAAAGTAACATAATTAAATAACAATTTCAAGGCTGTGTACAGGGGGTACCGAGTCAACGTGCAGGGGTACAGGATAGTCGAGATAATTTGTACATGTAGATAGGGGTAAAAGGACTATGTGTATGTTGTGTTCCATATCCAGAACCGATGGACAGATTGATTTCCAGATTGGTTTGTTATTTGATTGATTGATTGTGTGCTGGTGTCCATAGATACTGTGGAAGCTACATAGGCCACACCACAGTGTTCCGTATCCCTGACCCCACCGCTGAGGTGGAGTTCCGCAGCAGCTCCCGAAGCTCTGACCAACCCTTCCAGGCCGAATCTAGTAGCTTCAACATCAGCCAACGTAACAACTTCATGAGGACCTTTTCCTCTGTCTTGCTTCCTTCTCTCACTACTTCCTTACCCATCACCTTCACTGAATCTGCATCTTGTTAATGTATGTATTTATTTTAATTTCACTACCATAGTCATGAGACAGTAGAGGAACCACACTGCTCACTCACCTCTCTCCTACTATACCCCCTGTTCCCATGTTCCCTCACCCCTGTCTCCATGTTCCCTGTCTCTATGTTCCCTCACCCCTGTCTCCATGTTCCCTCACCCCTGTCTCCATGTTCCCTGTCTCTATGTTCCCTCACCCCTGTCTCCATGTTCCCTGTTCCCATGTTCCCTCACCCCTGTCTCCATGTTCCCTCACCCCTGTCTCCATGTTCCCTGTCTCTATGTTCCCTCACCCCTGTCTCCATGTTCCCTCACCCCTGTCTCCATGTTCCCTGTTCCCATGTTCCCTCACCCCTGTCTCCATGTTCCCTCACCCCTGTTCCCATGTTCCCTCACCCCTGTCTCCATGTTCCCTCACCCCTGTCTCCCTGTTCCCTCACCCCTGTCTCCCCCTTCCCTCTCCGCTGTCTCCCCCTTCCCTCTCTGCTGTCTTCCCCTTCCCTCACCCCTGTCTCCCCCAGCTTGTGCAGAGGGCCATTTCCTGTGCTCCACAGGGCTGTGTGTGGAGAAGACCCGACGCTGTGACGGCCTGGACGACTGTCAGGACGAGAGTGATGAGGTCTTCTGCGGTATGTAAACAGGAATTAACAACAGCATCATACATGCTAGAACTTCAGTATTGACATCATCAAAATTGTTGTTAAGAACTGATATATTCCTTTAAATGGATATTTTCCTGTTCAGCAAGGCCTAGTAAGAACTGTGGAGGCTCCAGTCCTCTTCACCCACTGTACATGTGCAACGGAGAGAGAGACTGCAATGACGGCAGGGACGAAACCAACTGCACTCTGGGTAGAAAGGAATCCTATCCTGTTTTTATATATGTGTACACTATATATACAAAAGTATGTGGACATCCCTTCAAATTAGTGCACTTGGATATTTCTGCCACACCCGTTGCTGACAGGTGTATAAAATTGAGCACACGGCCATAAAATTTTCATAGACAAACATTGGCAGTAGAATGGCCTTACTAAAGAGCTCAGTGACTTTCAACTTGGCACTGTCATAGAATGCCACCTTTCCAACAAGTCAAATTGTCAAATTACTGCTCTGCTAGAGCTTCTCCGGTCAACTGTAAATTCTGTTATTGTGAAGTGGAAACGTCTAGGAGCAACAATGGATTAGTTGCAAAGTGGTAGGCCACACAAGCTCACAAAACTGTCCTCGTTTGCAACACTCTACCGAGTTCCAAACTGCCTCTGGAAGCAACGTCAGCACAAGAACTGTTCGTCGGGAGCTTCATGAAGTGGGTTTCCATGGTCGAGTAGCCGCACACAAGCCTAAGATCACCATTGGCAATGCCAAGCGTTGGCTGGAGTGGTGTTAAGCTCGCCAACATTGGACTATGGAGCAGTGGAAAGACGTTCTCTGGAGTGATGAATCATATTTCAGCATCTGGCAGTCCGACAGACGAATCTGGGTTTGGCGGATGCCAGGAGAATGCTACCTGCCTGAATGTACAGTGCCAACTGTAAAGATTGGTGGATGAGGAATAATGGCCTGGGGCTGTTTTTCATAGTTCGGGCTAGGCCCCTTAGTTCCAGTGAAGGGAAATCTTAACGCTACAGCATACAATGACATTCTAGACGATTCTGTGCTTCCAACTTCGTGGCAAGGTAGGTAGCCAGTGGTTAGAGCGTTGGGCCAGTAACCAAAAGGTTGCTGGATCGAATCCTCGAGTTGTACAACTGACTAGGTATCCCCCTTTCCCCTTTTCCAACAATTTGGGGAAGACCCTTTTCTGTTTCAGCATAACAATTCCCCCGTGCACAAAGTGAGGACCTCAACCCCATCGAACACCTTTGGGATGAATTGGAACGCCGACTGCGAGCCAGGACTATTCGCCCAACATCAGTGCCCGACCTCAGGAATGGTCACGGTTAAATGGAATTAAGTCCACGCAGAAATTTTCCAACATCTAGTGGAAAGCCTTCCCAGAAGAGTGGAGGCTGTTAGAGCAGCAAAGGGGGACCAACTCCATCTAATTCCCATGATTTTGGAATGAGATGTTTGACGAGCAGGTGTTCACATACTTTTGGTCATGTAGTGTATGAGAAAAAAATAAGAAACCGGCACACTGCTCTTGCTAGTATCACTGCTCTTTAATACACTTTACGGTCATGTAATGTATGTCTCTGTCCATATGTGTGTATATCACTAATCTGCCATTGTGGATGAGTATACTGAGTGTGTGTTCCCTGGTGCTGTACAGAGACGAGCTGCTCTGACATCAGGTACAGGTGTAACAGTGGGTCCTGCATCCTGAAGAAGAACGCCAGGTGTGATGGAGTCACCGACTGCCCAGACCATAGTGACGAGAGGGACTGTGGTGAGTCCTCAACCGGAACGCAACCACAACTCAACCACAATATAACCATTCATTTGGTTCATCTCAACTACATCGTGAACATATTCCATATATGGCAACTAAACCTCAATATAAAAACACACAAACAAATGATCCAACCTTGAGTCTAAACCACTTTAATCACTACCATTTATCTACAGTATATTTACTATGCTGCAGTTATTTAGTGGGGTACTGTAGTACTGTAGCTGCTTCCCTGTAGCTCTGTTCTGCCCCCACTGTAATGGTTCTCTGTGTTTACTGGTAATATGCTGTGATTGTAATGGCTCTCTGTGTTTACTGGTAATATGCTGTGATTGTAATGGCTCTCTGTGTTTACTGGTAATATGCTGTGATGTAATGGTTCTCTGTGTTTACTGGTAATATGCTGTGATTGTAATGGCTCTCTGTGTTTACTGGTAATATGCTGTGATTGTAATGGCTCTCTGTGTTTACTGGTAATATGCTGTGATTGTAATGGCTCTCTGTGTTTACTGGTAATATGCTGTGATGTAATGGTTCTCTGTGTTTACTGGTAATATGCTGTGATTGTAATGGCTCTCTGTGTTTACTGGTAATATGCTGTGATTGTAATGGCTCTCTGTGTTTACTGGTAATATGCTGTGATTGTAATGGCTCTCTGTGTTTACTGGTAATATGCTGTGATTGTAATGGCTCTCTGTGTTTACTGGTAATATGCTGTGATGTAATGGTTCTCTGTGTTTACTGGTAATATGCTGTGATTGTAATGGTTCTCTGTGTTTACTGGTAATATGCTGTGATGTAATGGTTCTCTGTGTTTACTGGTAATATGCTGTGATTGTAATGGTTCTCTGTGTTTACTGGTAATATGCTGTGATGTAATGGTTCTCTGTGTTTACTGGTAATATGCTGTGATTGTAATGGTTCTCTGTGTTTACTGGTAATATGCTGTGATTGGAGCGGCCTAGGCCTTGATCACACACACACCTCATAGAGCTATCGTTTTTAATAAGGCTGCGGCAGACCTGTCTGTCACAGAAGCGACTCAGCACACATGTACAGTACTTTACTACACACAGACAAACAGTTACTTTACACACACACACCAACATACATTTATATACACACACTGACAGAGATATTCATACAAACACAAAAAAACACATGATGTACACATTGAGACATGCATGTGTACACACACACACACACACACACACACACACACACACACACACACACACACACACACACACACACACACGCGCGCGCGCGCACACACACGCACACACACATTTCCAAAGTTTTATTAACGATCTGCATCACAGCCTGTGGCCGGTCCTCTACTGCGAAGAAAGTAGACTCGGCCTCGGGTCTTCGGGTGGTCGGTGGAATCAATGCCCTGGAGGGGGAGTGGCCATGGCAGGTCAGCTTGCACTTCTCTGGCTACATGTACTGTGGAGCCTCTGTCCTCTCTTCTGTTTGGCTCATCTCAGCAGCACACTGCTTCAGCAGGGACAGGTGTGTATGCAGTCTACAGACTGACTGACCACATTATGATTATGTTATAACAACTGTACTGAATAGAAGTGGACCAGGTACACACTGATACCAGACTGATACCAGATTCACCCCAGCCCAACATCATCATCCACATGCAACTTTTCTCTGGCAATGACAGTAATGCAATGACAGTAGCTTTTCACTTCATTGAATAAAGTTTATTTACATGATCCCTGTTCAGCCATAATCTTTGACCTTTAACCACTTTCTCTTGACGCTCCCTAGGCTGTCAGACCCGCGCCAGTGGAGTGCCCATCTGGGTATGCTGTACCAGGGTAGTGCCAGGCACGTGGCAGAGATCCAGCGCATCGTTGTGCACGAGTACTACGACAGGCTGACCTTTGACTATGACATCGCCCTGCTGCAGCTGAGGAACCCCTGGCCTCCCTCCCTCAGCTTCCTCATCCAGCCCGTGTGTCTGCCGGCCACCTCACAGACCCTCACACATGCACACCGCTGCTGGGTCACAGGATGGGGGTACCGCTCTGAGGAGGGTGAGAGACAGAACCATGGATATACAGAGTTTGGTGTACAAGACTCTCACATACAGATCATGTTCCCCTACTCTTTCCTCAGATAAGACCCTTCCCACAGCGTTACAGAAGGCGGAGGTTTCTGTGCTGGATCAGAGTGAGTGTAAGAGGAGGTACGGCCCCGTCTCGCCCCGCATGCTGTGTGCCGGAGTCCCCTCTGGACAGCGGGACGCCTGCAGGGTGAGTGGCCCACAACCACCCTCAGACTTAGTGTGCTCCTATTCCCCTATGCCCTTTACATTAAGTGTGCCATTTAGCCCCCTTTCTTAGTATGTCCTTATCGTCTATTGCCCTTATCCCCTTTACCCATAGGCCCTAATCCTTACCCTTACTGTGCCCTTTTGGCCCTTCCCAGGGGGACTCAGGGGGTCCTCTGTCGTGCTGGGCCCCAGGCTCAGAGGGGCGATGGTTCCTCACAGGAATCGTGAGTTGGGGGGCTGGGTGCGGCAGACCCAACCTACCAGGCGTCTACACCCGTGTCAACAAGTTCACCACCTGGATCCAGAGCCACATCGTCACCTGAGTCAATTACAACACCCTTTATTTTATAGTCCTATTCAACTGGTAGTTACTGCAAAATTACAATGTGTACTTTCTGGTGTCTACTTCAATGAATCCCATATAAAATGTAAATACTATCTATACCATCTATATCATCTTTGAAAATACCAGGTAATGAGTGGACAGTATGTAAAGCTGTTTCGGGAATGAAGATCAGGAGAGATTAACACGTTAGCACTGGTCCCCTTAAGCCAGTCAACCCTAACCACAAACATACAGTGTAAAAAAATAGATACAGTGGGGCAAAAAAGTATTTAGTCAGCCACCAATTGTGCAAGTTCTCCCACTTAAAAAGATGAGAGAGGCCTGTAATTTTCATCATATGTACACTTCAACTATGACAGACAAAATGATTTTTAAAAATCCAGAAAATCACATTGTAGGATTTTTAATTAATTCATTTGCAAATTATGGTGGAAAATAAGTATTTGGTCAATAACAAAGTTTATCTCAATACTTTGTTATATACCCTTTGTTGGCAATGACAGAGGTCAAATGTTTTGTGTAAGTCTTCACAAGGTTTTCACACACTGTTGCTGGTATTTTGGCCCATTCCTCCATGCAGATCTCCTCTAGAGCAGTGATGTTTTGGGGCTGTTGCTGGGCAACACGGACTTTCAACTCCCTCCAAAGATTTTCTATGGGGTTGAGATCTGGAGACTGGCTAGGCCACTCCAGGACCTTGAAATGCTTCTTACAAAGCCACTCCTTCGTTGCCCGGGCGGTGTGTTTTGGATCATTGTCATGCTGAAAGACCCAGCCACGTTTCATCTTCAATGCCCTTGCTGATGGAAGGAGGTTTTCACTCAAAATCTCACGATACATGGCCCCATTCATTCTTTCCTTTACACGGATCAGTCGTTCTGGTCCCTTTGCAGAAAAACAGCCCCAAAGCATGATGTTTCCACCCCCATGCTTCACAGTAGGTATGGTTCTTTGGATGCAACTCAGCATTCTTTGTCCTCCAAACACAACAAGTTGAGTTTTTACCGAAAAGTTATATTTTGGTTTCATCTGACCATATGACATTCTCCCAATCTTCTTCTGGATCATCCAAATGCTTTCTAGCAAACTTCAGACGGGCCTGGACATGTACTGGCTTAAGCAGGGGGACACGTCTGGCACTGCAGGATTTGAGTCCCTGGCGGCGTAGTGTGTTACTGATGGTAGGCTTTGTTACTTTGGTCCCAGCTCTCTGCAGGTCATTCACTAGGTCCCCCCGTGTGGTTCTGGGATTTTTGCTCACCGCTCTTGTGATCATTTTGACCCCACGGGGTGAGATCTTGCGTGGAGCCCCAGATCGAGGGAGATTATCAGTGGTCTTGTATGTCTTCCATTTCCTAATAATTGCTCCCACAGTTGATTTCTTCAAACCAAGCTGCTTACCTATTGCAGATTCAGTCTTCCCAGCCTGGTGCAGGTCTACAATTTTGTTTCTGTTGTCCTTTGACAGCTCTTTGGTCTTGGCCATAGTGGAGTTTGGAGTGTGACTGTTTGAGGTTGTGGACAGGTGTCTTTTATACTGATAACAAGTTTAAACAGGTGCCATTAATACAGGTAACGAGTGGAGGACAGAGGAGCCTCTTAAAGAAGAAGTTACAGGTCTGTGAGAGCCAGAAATCTTGCTTGTTTGTAGGTGACCAAATACTTATTTTCCACCATTATTTGCAAATAAATTCATAAAAAATCCTACAATGTGAATTTCTGGAATTTATTTTCTCATTTTGTCTGTCATAGTTGAAGTGTACCTATGATGAAAATTACAGGCCTCTCATCTTTTTAAGTGGGAGAACTTGCACAATTGGTGGCTGACTAAATACTTTTTTGCCCCACTGTATATGTTTGGTTGACCCAAAAGTTGCGTTACTTAGTTGGATTGTTTTCTTTAAAAACTGCTGGGTTAACTGCTGGCCAATAAGATCTAGCTGAAAGCCACACCCCTAATAAGCCACGCCTCCTGAAAATAGCCTAAAAAATACCCAGCTGCTAAATCAACCCAGCATGAGAGTAAAAAATACCCAATTGATGGTTAAATTAACCCATGTTTGAGTAATCCCAACAACTCAACTTGTTGGGTTATTCACGCGACCCAGCTGTCTGGGTCAAAGTAACCCAGCGTGTGTTCTGTCCAATATTTACCCAGCGCTTGGTTACCAAATGATCCAAATTGGGTTGTTTTTAACCTAGACTTTTTTAGAGCGTAGACCTAAACCATATGGCCATATAGTCTCCATATCTCTCTGTCTCTGTATGTCTAGCTCTACGCTGGTTCTAGCCTAGGCAGCCTGCACTATTGTTTCGGTACTATGTGCATTCCTGGTAATACACTTGAGTCCCCCGTGGAACTGCTCGTATGTAAAGTATCCTCCATTCAGGCTGTGAAGGCGTTATTTTCCTCCTTAACTACCTTTAATGACGAGAAGGCAGAAAAAAACGGGGGAAATATGCATACTTTCGCCATGGAACAATTTTCCACCACTTCCACCATTTTTGCATTTTCTGACAATTTAGGATGTTGCACATCCATGGCTGAAACAGCTGCCTAGGCTACACTGGCTCAGCTATATGCTGTACTCTATGTAACAGTAACTGATATGTTGTTGGGTCATCACTTTCAACAATAAACATTCCATGAAAAAACTGCTTCTCGGAGACAAAATTTCCCCCTTAATGTCGAGTAGGCTATTTATAATTTCTTAGGCTACAACTTTGTAACTCATAAATCCTTATAGAGGTACTAAGGGACAGTTCAAAATGTACTGGGGTGGGGGGGCTGGTCCAGGGGAGGGTTGTCTAACTTACTTTTTGGTTTTGAGGAGGGATGTGTGATTTATTTTTATTCCTTCCTGATTATAAACAAAAGCTCAAACAGGAAGTACCAGTGATGCACAGAAGTGGTCGAACGAAGCAGACGCAAGGCTAAAAGACTGTTTTGCTAGTACAGACTGGGATATGTTCCGGGATTCATTCGATAACATTGAGGAGTTTACCACAACAGTCATAGGCTTCATCAATAAGTGCATAGACGATGTCGTCCCCACAGTGACTATAAGAACATATAGAATGACACGGACATGGACGCACACGAGAAGTTCCGCTACAAACATGCAAAAGGACAGTATAGGAGGAAGGTGGAATCCTATTACACCTGCTACGACGCTCGTTGTATATGCCAGGGCTTGCAGACGATAACGGATTACAAAGGAAGCCCAGCCATGAGTTGCCCAGCGATAAAGAACTCCCAAACTAGCTAAATGTCTTTTATTCTCGCTTTGAGGAATATAGCACATTCACAGACATTTACAATCTCTCCTTGTCCCAGTCTGTAATCCCAACATGTTTCAAGCTGACCACCATTGTCCCTGTTCCCAAGACCTCCAAGGTAACCTGCCTAAATAACTATCGCCCTGTAGCACTAACATCTGTAATTATGAAGTGCTTTGAAAGGCTGGTCATGACACACATCAACATCATCATCCAGACATCCTAGAACCACTCCAATTCACATACCGTCCCAACAGATCCACAGATGACACAATCTCAGTTGCACTTCATATTGCCCTCTCCCACCTGGACAAGAGAGGAAATAACTATGTGAGAATGGTGTTCATAGACTACAGCTCAGCGTTCAACACCCTGTTCCCAGAAAAGCTCATCACCAAGCTATGGACCTTGGGAATGAACCCCTCCCTCTGCGACCGGATCCAGGACATCCTGAAAGGCCGGCCCCAGGTAGTGAGGGTAGGCAATAACACTTCCGCCACGGTGAACATCAACAAGGGGACCCCTCAGGGGTGTGGGCTTAGTCCCCTCCTGTACTCCCTGTTCACCCAGACTGCATGGCCGCACACGACTCCAACACCATCAAGTTTCCTGTTGACACGACGTGGTAGGCCTGATCACCGATGGCGATGAGTCAGCCTACAGGGAAGTCAGAGACTTAGCAGTGTTGTGCCAGGACAACAACCTCCCTCAACTTCAGTAAGACCAAAGGGCTGACCGTGGACTATAGGAGAAAGAGGGGAGAGCACACCCCCATCCACATCAATACAGTTTTCTGTTCCCAAAACTAGAATCTGTTACCGACAGTGAACTAAGTTTTGTAGACTTTACCCCTTTCCAAAGTTAAAAAGATAGCTTTGTTTAGGAGTGCAAAAACGAATTGAGTTATTACACACGTACACTAAAACCAGCTAGCAAGACCCTATTGGCATGCTAAAAATGTGCCAATAGGATCTTGCTAGCTCGTGCTTGGCTCTGCCCACCTGCTTGCTTGATCTGCCCCCTATGACTCATTTGTATCCATTTGAAACGATGGGCTGTGCCCTATCTTGGTTAAGTTAAAAACATCTTTGCCACTACAGAAGATGGACAACCCAGTACATCACTGGGGCCGAGCTCCAGTTCTTTGTTTCTGGCCATTTTGAGCCTGTAATCGAATCCACAAATGCTTATGCTCCAGATACTCAACTAGTCTAAAGAAGGTCAGTTTTATTGCTTTTTTAATCAGTACCACAGTTTTCAGCTGTGCTAACATAATTGCAAAAGGGTTTTCTAATGATAAATTAGCCTTTTAAAATGATAAACTTGGATTAGCTAACACAACGTGCCACTGGAACACAGGAGTGATGGTTGCTGATAATGGGCTTCTGTACGCTTATGTAGATATTTCATTTGTAACGATGTGCGCTGAGAATCAGGAAGCAAGTTCAGGGAGTGAGTTTTTTAATAAATAAACACAACATAATACAAAACAGACATAACACAGAAACAATAACGCCTGGGGAAGGAAC
Source organism: Salvelinus fontinalis (assembly GCF_029448725.1). Lineage (NCBI taxonomy): Eukaryota > Metazoa > Chordata > Actinopteri > Salmoniformes > Salmonidae > Salvelinus > Salvelinus fontinalis. Next base: position 32,317,883 of record NC_074689.1, read on the forward strand.
CAAAGGGAGTCGGAAGTTTACATACATTTAGGTTGGAGTCATTAAAACTTGTTTTTCAACCACTCCACAAATTTCTTGTTAACAAACTATAGTTTTGGCAAGTCGGTTACGATATCTACTTTGTGCATGACACAAGTCATTTTTCCAACAATTGTTTACAGACAGATTATTTCACTTACAATTCACTGTATCACAATTCCAGTGGGTCAGAAGTTTACAAACACTAAGTTGACTGTGCCTTTAAAGTGCTTGGAAAATTCCAGAAAATTATGTCATGGCTTTAGAAGCTTCTGATAGACTAAAAATTGTAGACCTCCACAAGTCTGGTTCATCCTTGGGAGCAATTTCCAAACGCCTGAAGGTACCACATTCATCTGTACAAACAACAGTACGCAAGTATAAACAACATGGGACCACACAGCCGTCATACCGCTCAGGAAGGAGACGAGTTCTGTCTCCTAGAGATGAACGTACTTTGGTGTGAAAAGTGCAAATCAATCCCAGAACAACAGCAAAGGACCTTGTGTAGATGCTAGAGGAAACGGGTACAAAAGTATCTATATCCACAGTAAAACAAGTCCTATATCGACATAACCTGAAAGGCCGCTCAGCAAGGAAGAAGCCACTGCTCCAAAACCGCCATAAAAAAGCCAGACTACGGTTTGCAGCTGCACATGGGGACAAAGATCGTACTTTTTGGAGAAATGTCCTCTAGTCTGATGAAACATAAAACAAAACTGTTTGGCCATAATGACCATCGTTATGTTTGAAGAAAAAGGGGGAGGTTTGCAAACCGAAGAACACCATCCCAACCGTAAAGAATGGGGGTGGCAGCATCATGTTGTGGGGTTGCTTTACTGCAGGAGGGACTGGTGCACTTCACAAAATATATGGCATCATGAGGAAGGAAGATTATGTGGATATATTGAAGCAACATCTTAAGACATCAGTCAGGAAGTTAAAGCTTTGTTGCAAATGGGTCTTCCAAATGGACAATGACCCCAAGCATACTTCCAAAGTTGTGGCAAAATGAGTTAAGGACAACAAAGTCAAGGTATTGGAGTGGCCATCACAGAGCCCTGACCTCAATCCTATAGAAAATGTGTGGGCAGAACTGAAAAAGTGTGTGCGAGCAATGAGGCCTCCAAACCTGACTCAGTTACACCATCTCTGTCAGGAGGAATGGGCCAAAATTCACCCAACTTATTGTTGGAAGCTTGTGGAAGGCTACCTGAAATATTTGATCCAAGTTAAACAATCTAAAGGCAATGCTACCAAATACTAATTGAGTGTATGTAAACTTCTGACCCACTGGGAATGTGATGTAAATAAAAGCTGAAATAAATCATTCTCTCTACTATTATTCTGACATTTCACATTCTTAAAATAAAGTGGTGATCCTAACTGACCTTAGACAGGGATTTTTTTACTAGGATTAAATCTCAGGAATTGTGAAAACCTGAGTTTAAAGGTATTTGGCTAAGGTGTATGTAAACTTCCGACTTCTACTGTATATAGGGAAGGTAATCAGGGAAGTGATGGAGTCCAAGTGAGAGATGACACGCAGGTGCTCATAACGATGGTGACAGGTGTGCGCCTTAATGAGCAGCCGGGTGACCTAGAGGCCGAAGAAGCACACATGACACCATTAAAAATCTGCCGTTTCCAGCTACAATAGTCATTTACAACATTAACTATGTCTGCACTCTATTTCAGATCAATTTGATGTCATTTTAGTGGACAAAAAAAAAAGCTTTTCTTTCAAAAACATGGACATTTCTAAGTGACCCCAATCTTTGAACAGCTATGTAGGTGTTCCTTTTGTCCAGGCGGGAAAGGGCAGTGTCTTTAGTCATTTAGGCAGGTTACCTTAATGTTCTTGGGCACAGTGACTATGGTGGTCTGTTTGAAATATGTTGGTATTACAGACTCAGTCAGGGACAGGTTGAAAATGTCAGTGAAGTCACTTGCCAGTTGGTCAGAGCATGCTTGGAGTACACATCCTGGTAATCCATCTGGCCCTGCGGCCTTGTGAATGTTGAACTGTTTAAAGTTCTTACTCACATCGGCTATCACATGGTGATCACACAGTCGTTCGGAACAGCTGATGCTCTCATGCATGCTTCAGTGTTACTTGCCTCAAAGCGAGCATAGAAGTAGCTCGTGGCTGTGGTTCCCTTTGTAGTTTGTATTTGTTTGGAATAAGTGATATCCGTATTGCCGTAGACTACGCTGCTGTCATCCTTACCTCCAAGCGTTTATTCAAGTTAGATAATCTTCGGATGCTGACAGCAGTTGCGCCCTTGGAAGACATACCTTGGACTGTATCCTACAAAAGCCTATTACTGCTCGTTTCCCACGATCGATCAAACACATTTGTTGTGTCATCATAGTGGTCTCTGACTTGTGGTCAGACTCGCTCAGGTGGCACAAACTTAAACTTGCGCCTTTTTTCAATGCTGATTTGAATATCATTGAGAAAACAGAGGTCTCAAATATCCTTTCTGAATTTAAAAGTAATCCTTGAAGTATTCATCTAATTTTTCAAAAGTATCTGTAATCTGATTATAACATTTTTGCTGGTAACGTAACTGATTACAATTACAGTTTTTTTGTAATCCCTTACATGTAACAGATTACATGTAATCCGTTACTCCCCAACCATGCTTATAACCTATCTTAAAATAAATATTGACCACAACATTTTAAAACTAATCAAATTTAATTTAACAAACGAAAATGTCTCAACAGAAGGAAACACAACCCATTTGGAATATTTAAAGAACTAGTTTAGATTAATAAATAGGCCTACAATATCAACAATGATATACAATAATAATAATAATGCTAAAACAAATCATTATAAATATGACAAAATAAATAAATATAAGTTCAAAAATGTAATCTTTCCTTAATAGTGAGTTGCACAGTAGCCTGCATTTGGCCACTCCAACATTCTTCTCATCTTTGTCCACTGCAACATTAAAACTTGTCCATATGGATGAAATTCCCCTTGTAGCAGGGCTCCAGACTAACATTTTCCGATGGTGTCACTTGTGCCACTTAGTTTTTCAGTTGGTGGCACCAGCCCATGATTTGGTAACACCAATTTTTTTTGCATCATGCAATAGATAAAATGAGTAGGCCTATCATCGTACAGTGCTTTATTAAAAAGTGTAATAGGCTACTAAGACACTATTGAAAACAAGTTGTTTAATCTTTTCATGTTGTGATTTTTAAAGTTTCTTAATGTGCAATCTAATCCAGTGATTTTCATGCATTGTGGGTAGACAATTATGCTATTGTTGTTATATTTTACTGTTAAAAGATGTCTCCTGAATTTTCTTATTTTCTTTTGTTCAAGAAAGATGAATTTGCCTGCATCTTTAGGTGCTCTAATATCACAGGCACATTTATTTGGGGCTAATTCACCACCTGAGTAAGTGGAAACTCAAAAACACATCACTAACTCTGAAGATAATACCCACTCATAGAAGCCATGTATTAATCTAACAGTACATTTAATGTCCCCAAATAAATGTTGCAATTGAAGATTACCACCCAATGAGGCTTTTCGCTCGCTCTATATCTCAAAGCCATATCCAAAGTCTTGTTTGTAAAATAGTTGCTATTGAGCTCAAAAAGAGGTTTGAACAATAAAAGTGTACATACAGGAAGCTGAGAACATCCCCTCTCCATCTGTGACAACAGGATAGCTGTATTTTCAGAGCAATTGAATTTTAAAATGTTATACAATCAGAACACATTTCTTTCTCCCGGAGCATTTTTCCCCCGTGAAGGAAGAGAGAGAGAATGTTCTGCTCTACACAGTAGCAGGTCAGAGCAAAACAGGCACAGGGGGCAGGGAGGCAAATACTTTCATTACAGTAATGTACTTTAATGTTTGACCGAATCATGATTTGAGCCTCCCCCAAAAAAGTTCTGTGTGAGGTGAATGAATGCGCAGCCCGCACGGATGCGACCAATAGGCCTACATTTTTTAACTAGCACAGCAAAGTCAACAGGTCGCAAAGTGAGACTAAATGGTTACAGGCTTTTCACTATATATACTCTCTAACTTTTGTTTTTACTTCAATGAAAAAGGCCTCCATCTTTGCAATCAACAGTAGCCTACGTCAAGGCTCCTCTCTCATTCTCTCTCACAATTTGGCCAGCAACAATTTTATTTATCAGCTTTTTATTTATTATATCAGCCAAAAGCAGGCATTTAAAGGCTAACGGAAACCCTGCTTCCTAGACTAGCCTACAACACCACAAAGCAATGAGTATTGCATTATTGTTTTCACTAGAGTACAATTGATTACAATTCTAGGCTGTAAACTACGGTGAAAATGTCATTTGAATAATGGCACAATCATGTTTCTTTCCTGTCCCAGTCTGACACCTTTCCTGTCCCAGTCTGACACCTTTCCTGTCCCAGTCTGACACCTTTCCTGTCCCAGTCTGACACCTTTCCTATCCCAGTCTGACACCTCTCCTGTCCCAGTCTGACACCTTTCCTATCCCAGTCTGACACCTTTCCTATCCCAGTCTGACACCTTTCCTATCCCAGTCTGACACCTTTCCTATCCCAGTCGGACACCTTTCCTGTCCCAGTCGGACACCTTTCCTATCCCAGTCTGACACCTTTCCTATCCCAGTCGGACACCTTTCCTATCCCAGTCTGACACCTTTCCTATCCCAGTCTGACACCTTTCCTATCCCAGTCGGACACCTTTCCTGTCCCAGTCGGACACCTTTCCTGTCCCAGTCTGACACCTTTCCTGTCCCAGTGGCTATTCTTCGACCTCGAACCTAATGCTTCAATATATCCTAAATATTTGTCATTTAACTTTTAAAATGTATTACATTTTATATGTGGCATAAACACAACCAGTCACAATGTTTTAATCTGATTAGGCTACTTCAAATGTCTCCTGTAGACTACCTGCACACATCGGTCCAAAAAGTCTCCTGTAGGCTACCTGCAAACATCGGTCCAAAATGTCTCCTGTAGGCTACCTGCACACATCGGTCCAAAATGTCTCCTGTAGGCTACCTGCACACATCGGTACAAAATGTCTCCTGTAGGCTACCTGCACACATCGGTCCAAAAAGTCTCCTGTAGGCTACCTGCACACATCGGTACAAAATGTCTCCTGTAGGCTACCTGCGCACATCGGTCCAAAAAGTCTCCTGTAGGATACCTGCACACATCGGTCCAAAAAGTCTCCTGTAGGCTACCTGCACACATCGGTCCAAAATGTCTCCTGTAGGCTACCTGCACACATCGGTCCAAAAAGTCTCCTGTAGGCTACTTGCACACATCGGTACAAAATGTCTCCTGTAGGCTACCTGCACACATCGGTACAAAATGTCTCCTGTAGGCTACCTGCGCACATCGGTCCAAAAAGTCTCCTGTAGGATACCTGCACATATCGGTCCAAAAAGTCTCCTGTAGGCTACCTGCGCACATCGGTCCAAAAAGTCTCCTGTAGGCTACCTGCACATATCGGTCCAAAAAGTCTCCTGTAGGCTACCTGCACATATCGGTCCAAAAAGTCTCCTGTAGGCTACCTGCACACATCGGTCCAAAATGTCTCCTGTAGGCTACCTGCACACATCGGTCCAAAAAGTCTCCTGTTGGCTACCTGCACACATCGGTCCAAAATGTCTCCTGTAGGCTACCTGCACACATCGGTCCAAAATGTCTCCTGTAGGCTACCTGCACACATCGGTCCAAAATGTCTCCTGTAGGCTACCTGCACATATCGGTCCAAAATGTCTCCTGTAGGCTACCTGCACATATCGGTCCAAAAAGTCTCCTGTAGGCTACCTGCACATATCGGTCCAAAAAGTCTCCTGTAGGCTACCTGCACACATCGGTCCAAAAAGTCTCCTGTAGGCTACCTGCACATATCGGTCCAAAAAGTCTCCTGTAGGCTACCTGCACACATCGGTCCAAAAAGTCTCCTGTAGGCTACCTGCACACATCGGTCCAAAAAGTCTCCTGTAGGCTACCTGCACACATCGGTCCAAAAAGTCTCCTGTAGGCTACCTGCACATATCGGTCCAAAAAGTCTCCTGTAGGCTACCTGCACACATCGGTCCAAAAAGTCTCCTGTAGGCTACCTGCACACATTGGTACAAAATGTCTCCTGTAGGCTACCTGCACACATCGGTCCAAAAAGTCTCCTGTAGGCTACCTGCACATATCGGTCCAAAAAGTCTCCTGTAGGCTACCTGCACATATCGGTCCAAAATGTCTCCTGTAGGCTACCTGCACACATCGGTCCAAAAAGTCTCCTGTAGGCTACCTGCACATATCGGTCCAAAATGTCTCCTGTAGGCTACCTGCACATATCGGTCCAAAAAGTCTCCTGTAGGCTACCTGCACACATCGGTCCAAAAAGTCTCCTGTAGGCTACCTGCACATATCGGTCCAAAATGTCTCCTGTAGGCTACCTGCACACTTCGGTACAAAAAGTCTCCTGTAGGCTACCTGCACACATTGGTACAAAATGTCTCCTGTAGGCTACCTGCACATATCGGTCCAAAAAGTCTCCTGTAGGCTACCTGCACACATCGGTCCAAAAAGTCTCCTGTAGGCTACCTGCACACATCGGTCCAAAAAGTCTCCTGTAGGCTACCTGCACATATCGGTCCAAAAAGTCTCCTGTAGGCTACCTGCACATATCGGTCCAAAAAGTCTCCTGTAGGCTACCTGCACATATCGGTCCAAAAAGTCTCCTGTAGGCTACCTGCACACATCGGTCCAAAATGTCTCCTGTAGGCTACCTGCACACATCGGTCCAAAAAGTCTCCTGTTGGCTACCTGCACACATCGGTCCAAAATGTCTCCTGTAGGCTACCTGCACACATCGGTCCAAAATGTCTCCTGTAGGCTACCTGCACACATCGGTCCAAAATGTCTCCTGTAGGCTACCTGCACATATCGGTCCAAAATGTCTCCTGTAGGCTACCTGCACACATCGGTCCAAAATGTCTCCTGTAGACTACCTGCACATATCGGTCCAAAATGTCTCCTGTAGGCTACCTGCACATATCGGTCCAAAAAGTCTCCTGTAGGCTACCTGCACATATCGGTCCAAAAAGTCTCCTGTAGGCTACCTGCACACATCGGTCCAAAAAGTCTCCTGTAGGCTACCTGCACATATCGGTCCAAAAAGTCTCCTGTAGGCTACCTGCACACATCGGTCCAAAAAGTCTCCTGTAGGCTACCTGCACACATCGGTCCAAAAAGTCTCCTGTAGGCTACCTGCACACATCGGTCCAAAAAGTCTCCTGTAGGCTACCTGCACATATCGGTCCAAAAAGTCTCCTGTAGGCTACCTGCACACATCGGTCCAAAAAGTCTCCTGTAGGCTACCTGCACACATTGGTACAAAATGTCTCCTGTAGGCTACCTGCACACATCGGTCCAAAAAGTCTCCTGTAGGCTACCTGCACATATCGGTCCAAAAAGTCTCCTGTAGGCTACCTGCACATATCGGTCCAAAATGTCTCCTGTAGGCTACCTGCACACATCGGTCCAAAAAGTCTCCTGTAGGCTACCTGCACATATCGGTCCAAAATGTCTCCTGTAGGCTACCTGCACATATCGGTCCAAAAAGTCTCCTGTAGGCTACCTGCACACATCGGTCCAAAAAGTCTCCTGTAGGCTACCTGCACATATCGGTCCAAAATGTCTCCTGTAGGCTACCTGCACACTTCGGTACAAAAAGTCTCCTGTAGGCTACCTGCACACATTGGTACAAAATGTCTCCTGTAGGCTACCTGCACATATCGGTCCAAAAAGTCTCCTGTAGGCTACCTGCACACATCGGTCCAAAAAGTCTCCTGTAGGCTACCTGCACACATCGGTCCAAAAAGTCTCCTGTAGGCTACCTGCACATATCGGTCCAAAAAGTCTCCTGTAGGCTACCTGCACATATCGGTCCAAAAAGTCTCCTGTAGGCTACCTGCACATATCGGTCCAAAAAGTCTCCTGTAGGCTACCTGCACACATCGGTCCAAAAAGTCTCCTGTTGGCTACCTGCACACATCGGTCCAAAATGTCTCCTGTAGGCTACCTGCACACATCGGTACAAAATGTCTCCTGTAGACTACCTGCACACATTGGTCCAAAATGTCTCCTGTAGACTACCTGCACACATCGGTCCAAAAAGTCTCCTGTAGGCTACCTGCACATATCGGTCCAAAATGTCTCCTGTAGGCTACCTGCACACATCGGTCCAAAATGTCTCCTGTAGACTACCTGCACACATCGGTCCAAAAAGTCTCCTGTAGGCTACCTGCACATGTTCATCTACGACACTTTTATATATTTTCCAGGTCCAAACTGCCCACCGGCCATGCGATGAATGGAAAGAGACATCTATTACAAAACACTAAAAAGTTGAATGACATTAGGAGATTGTCAAGCCAAGCCTTCGTATATGAGTAGGGAGGGATGTATTTTTTTAGTTTGTCAAGATCGACATGCTCTATTTGATTGTGGTGTGGAAAATGCAAACCATGATTAAATGCTCAAAGCCGGTAATATGTATGCAGCACTGCTTATTGGTTGTGTGGTGCATTGACACAGAAACCTGTTGGTGAAATTCATTGCATGTATTTTATATCATCACAAATATGGCATCAGAATGTTCATCTGATTTCCCCCTAGCTGATTATTGTCCGCTCTGATTGTGAAGTAACGAAACAGACAGGGAGACGAGAGCTCCTCAACCTTCTGGGCTGTAGCCCAGCATGGCATCGACTGTCCCACAAAACCATGCTGAAGTGACATCCACATAAACACAGAGTTTACAGTCATTACTTCTGGTGGTAATCATTTTTTTGGTAAATTCTATGACTGGGGAGGATGTGCACATTTTTATTTACAGTACAAGGGGAGGGTCATGTGATAATATTTGTAACATTTTTTTTTTTATGACACAGCGAGTTGGACCTGGCTCCTAAACTTCGAACTGTCTTCTTACACTGGCTGGCCAATAATTACAGGTTATTGTGGTTCCACAGTGCCCTATGTAACACCCACGGATATGGCAGCCAAGTTTCCATTTTTGTAATACCTTACACACAGTGGCATCAAACATTCTTTTGTCCGGCCAGGCACGCGGGGGAGCAAGTTTGCCCCCAATTTCTGTCGCACGGATGGTTGTGTGGATTGTACTCTTTCATAGTGGTCCCATTGTGCCGCACTGCATGCTGGGGCTCCGTGTGACACCTGCTCGCACAGGTATATGGGGGAGTGAGTGAGTGAATGCTCCCGCCGCATCCGACCCGCTCCGGTCCGGTTTCTGCTCTTTTTCAAAGGAACTTTAGGGTCGCAAAAAGGATCTCCTCCCTCTGTCATTTCTATGCCTGGGGTATCATTGCATATCGCCGCCACGGAGCCAAACGGGACAGTGCCATGAGGACTTTCTCTAAAAGCAGAACTTGTGAGGTTTACAGTGTCTCGGGATATGGACATTGTTCTGCTGTCGGTTCACCTGCACAGGTAAGAGAGATGGCTTCAGCACTCACCGCACTTTTCACCCTGTCCGCAAAGACAGGGGGAGACAAAACGATGCTGTTCAGACTGCACAATCAAAGCAACAGTCTTCTCGGGTATAGGTTTTTATCAATTTACTTTTCATCATATTAGGCCTACTTTTAGCTGTTATAAATTGTTTCAATTGGATGTGCTGTTATAATTGCATGTGCTGGCTCACCGGTAATGCATTTGGGTCGGTCGCCAACTTTCCCCACTTAGTTCTGGTTCATCTTAATTGTAAAATCAGTCTCTAGGGATATCTGGTTCTCACTCTCATGAATGTCCGTCAGAGGACGCCGCTTGATTCAGTGCTGACACTGCAGCGCAAGGCCGTGGGAAAGCAGACCCCTGGAGCCACGCTTTGTGTGCTCCCTTGGGGAATCCTGCCAAGACGCCAAATGTTTTACTTAAATTCCTTCAGAAACAAAGGACGGTTCGCTGCTGTTGTCGCTCTCGGTAACTTGATTTAGTTGTGTGTTTAGTGTTTACCCTACTGTGCTAAGTAAACAGTAGGTTACATGATGGAATGGAAAGGTGGGTACTGGGTAGGCCTACATGTAAGATAAATTACGTTTTTAATTATTATTTTTATTGACTATGTGGCCTGTTAAACCTTTGTAATGCTGACCCATCACTTGAATATGCTGTAACCTAATCTAGCAGGCATAAAATAAATGGCTGAAACTGGATCCCCCTACATACTGATCTTGATGAGAATAAATAAAAAACGGCGGGCCCTACTGTCTCCCAACAACCAAGCAAGGAGTTTTTCTATGGAGGTCTATAGGGTACCACAGTATGAGTTATAATACCCATAAAACCTAGTGGTCAAACAAGGAAATGGTTCCAATAATTTTTCCACCATTAATTTTTCCCATTGGGGAAATAAACTTCAAATAATGGCTGTGTTTCGTGGCTGTGTTTCGTCCCTGGCGTGACATTTTGATAACTCTCTCTAGGGCAAGGTATTTACCCCTCAAAACTGAAATGCTAACTAGCTGCTAATGTTGCTATCATAAAGAACTACAAATGCCATGATGATCTGGACGAGATTGCCGAATCGAGGCAAAGGGAAGAATCTCTGGATTAACTATCTAATGTTAGCTAAATTTAGTCATTCATAAATTAGCTATATTTCTTTAAATTGACAATTCTGTAAATTGTCTTGTGCAAGTTTTAAATTGACACAATAGCTGTAAGAAAAGGTCTCAGCTAGAGATGGAGCTAGCAGGGATTTGTAGTCTTGCATGATGTCTACTTTGATGTTAATTAGCATTTTCGAATCTAAAAGTAGATAGAGATGAATATATTGATAAAAGTCACCTTGTCCGAGAGCCTACACGAAACACAGCCATTATTTTAAGTGTTTCAAAAAATGAATGGTGGAAAAACGATTGAAACCCTTTCCCTTTTTGACCGCTTGGTTTTATTTTGGATTATGACACATCCAATGTGGGGCTCTATGAGAGAGTGTCGAATTTGGGCAACAAAAACATTTATGGCTTTTTTGCTACAGAGGTTTATTTGATTTAATATAAGTTTCGTAATGCTTAGGTTGTTACGAGTGTACTGATATGACATACCCACAACTTTGAGTAAAAATACTTCATATCCAAGTTGTCTCCAGATGGCTATGCATGTTCATGGCATGAGGCTAGTAGCTTAGCGTCTCTCTCCATTGAATACAGGCAGTTGACGTCAACAACCCTCATCGAATATTGCAAAAAGTAACGAGATGTATTCACCAATCCAAAGAAAAGATAGGCGGGAGTTAGACAGCCCGCCGTGCCGCTTTGTGGACAACGACTACCATTGTTAGAGCGGATAGAAAAGTATCTTGTCAGTATATCCATGATCTTTGGTGTCACCTTGTTATTAATGTCCAAAAGAGGAAGTCGTGTTATGGGTTCTATTTCCATTTCCCCTGAGAACCGGCACATCCGGCGGTTGGGGCCTGGCAGAAACAAAATATGCTGAGACAGATAAGGAGTGCGAGAGAGACCATACAGACATATTTTCTTCTAGGCAAGTCAGTTAAGAACAAATTCT